>NC_136977.1:34014581-34227081 GCF_032717465.1 Coenobita brevimanus
TAAGATCAGATATGACCATCCTGCTATTAATTCAGTAGGCTACACGTTTTTTCTTTCTTTTGCCTTTATTTATTTGTTTATTTATTTTTGTACAATGAGGGGAATGCGTCCGACAGACCCTAAATAATGTCGACCTACAAATTTCCTTTAGAACCAGTCCATATAATTGCCTGTAATTTTATGATACTCAGACGTAACCCAGGGCGAGTAACTCCTCACAACACCAAAAAACTCCAATAGTCTCAAGGTAGTGAACGAGATGAACAAGATTAACAGGTGAATATGATATACATGTCTTCTTTGCAGCTACATGTTCAGGCTGATTCTGTGAGTACTTGAAATTAACTGATGCACAAAACTCTGATATTAATGGAGACGGGCAATGTAGCATGGGAGCTCATGGTGGCAGTGGTGGAACGAACAAAGTGTAAGAGGGATTTGGAAAGAAGAGGTAAGGGTGAGATGGGGTGGAGATAGAATAAGTAGTGGAGACTGCAGGTGTTGTTTAACCCTAGAATGCTTACGTCGGGTAAATTTCCCTGTTCGGCGATTTATTTATTTGCTATTTTGTTATGATAAGAGCTTTGGAGCTGTCCTTCCCTATACCTTCAATCCACCCTACCCCCTACCTACATAGGTAGTGGTGTGGTTTCATCTCGCATTTATCACCATGATATTTGGGTTTAAAGTATTTTTTACCCGACATTGCCCCTTTTTTCGTTTCCCCCATTTCAGGCCAGGGTGATGTGTGAGGGGAACCACCTACCTAGTCTTAAGCTTCAACGTCCCAAGGAGGAGGCCACCAAGCCCAGTGGCAATTGAGCCCATAGTTAGTGTTTTTTATTTTAATGTTCATGTTATAAAAAAAAAAGCATTTTTTTTAGTACCTCCTAAATAAATTCAGGTAAAATTTATTTTCTTACCCTGATGGTTATTACTATGTAAGAAGGAAGTATATGAGTTACTTTTGATATCTGCATTGTCAGATTTTATAAAAATTTGTCTAAGTATTTTTTATTAATTTTCCAAAATTGGGTAAAATTCTCCCGGTGAAAGCAGTACTGTGAGGATAATAACGTAAGCATTCTAGGGTTAAGTGGCCATTATACACGGTGCAAATAACCTGAAGGGCAGTGTGATGGTAAGAGTGAATATGATGTTCTTGTGATCTAGTTCCCTGTGTCCTCGGTCTGGGGTCAATGGAGGAGGAGTCTGATCTGGATTGCCTCTGGTGATATCAGTCTCCACAGTCGATCAAGTTTCAGTATCTGGCCAGGGTACTGGAGATGACACTCATGACTGAAGACGGGTGAGGCTGACGGAGCAATGCTAGTCCTGGTATCTTCACGATCTGGTGTAACACGACAGATAAGTTGACTGCAGTAGCCAGGTGGGCTAAAACCATTCAGAGTTTAAGTGATCCAGTGGATCATAATAATCAGAAGGGTTGCTGCAATTGTATGAACAGGATGTGGGATGGTGTTACAGGGTAGGTCTGCTGATTTCTGGTATTATGCCTGTGCTCCCACCATCTGGAGAGTCATATCGTTCCACTGCATACACACAGAAGACATGGGGAAGTTCTGCCAAATCAGGAGGACTGTGGATGAGTAAATGTCCTTCTGACAACTTCACAGTACAAGGCTAGATGCTATTGCTACTAGGTTTAGGTCCATCACTGGTGGAAGGTGAGGATGAGTTGCATGAAGGTCTAGAATGTGGGAGTCATCATCATGGAAACGTAAAATGGGTGATGGAAGTAAGGCCAAGGCAGAAATCACTTTCCCGGTGTGAATTATAGAGCATGGCTGAGTGATGTTGACACATGATGGTGTTTTGAGGGATGACTTGCCGAAATCCAGCAGCGGCAAACTTACGACTTACGTTGGTCTTGCTTTTTTTTTTTTTTCCTTCGCATCTTCTACCCCTATGTAGTTTTTCTTCCAAAACCAATTTTTGTCAGCAATAAACGAACAATATTATCTCATGAGATAACTTCCGTAGTCGAGAGTATGAAGCATACTTATTTTACTCCTTCAGTATGATGTCTTTAAAATTCATTCTAGCCACTGCAAGACGCTATAAATCACATACAGTAATAGATAAAGTTAAAAGAAAATACCAGCAGAAAAAGAGAAAACATTTGAATCCAACAGTTGATGAATGGAAAAATCAGCCTAGCTGTAGGCGTGGCTGGCTGGACCAATAGACAGCTGCAGTAAATGAGAGTGATGTTACTGTGTATTGTGTGTGAGTGCGACGGACGCGAGACCCATAAAGTCATCCACCTGCACGGCTTGTTGTCCACCTGTAGTACCTGGATGGGTTTATGTTGGCCACACTGCTCTCTCCGGCTCACAGCCATGGATGTTGAGATGACCAGGTGCCGTGTTCATAAAGTTTTTCGGGCCTGAGTTGTGCAGTAGATTGTCTTATTATACATTTATCTTTATAATCACATACTTTCTTGAGTCTGAGTTAAAGGTTGCTTGATTATACTTAGATTTTCACTCATACTGCTACCAAACTCGTCACACCCAAACTAAAGTGAATATTTGAATGAAAAATAAGACACAATTGTTTGCTGATAACAGTTCACTGCTGCAGACGCTTTTTATCACTGCAACTGGCTAACTCTGTGGGATGAAAGAAGGGCCAAACAGAGAGGGGACCCATGAGCGTAAAGAGACAGAGAGAAGGAAAAATAAAAGCATGAGGGTATAAGAGAAGGGGAACAGAAGAAAAACAACAGAAGGCAGTGGACAGAAAAGGAGAAACAAAGCAATGCGGGAACAGCGAGACGGACAAAAGGTCAACCAAAGGACGGAAGGCAGAAGGAGGATCTCAGAAGATAGAGGAATTCTCTAATCCTTACCAGGTGACCAGTCGACTATGTGGATGGAGGGATAGAGGTGATCAGGGAGGATGGGGGCTTGGAGGAGGGTAAAGACGGGGGGCTTGGAGGAGGGGAGGAGGGGGGCTGGTAAATTTCATACACGATTTTGTTAGGATTATGATCTAATTGACTGAATTGTTCTATTACTGTTCTGCGCGCGCACACACACACACACACACACACACACACACACACACACACACAAGGCGATTACAACAATCTCTTCGTTTAAGTGTTGAGGTTGAGGAATGCAAAGAAAAAAGGGTGTCTTGTGTGTCCTGTGAATTTCTGTTTAACACTTCATAAAGCGCCTTCACATGTTGGGAGACAGAACGGACAACACACCAATGAGAGAGAACACATCCTAAATTTCCAAAGCATCATAAGAGAAAAATAAGTGAGTCATAACTAAGAACAGATCAATGGGTGTGATTTGGGGGGAGGGCAGCGTAATGGCAGGGGAAGGGGCGACCTGGAAGCGAGTTGTCTGTGGCTATCCCTAACGAGATTCAGGCGTCTGGCTATAGATGGATAATTAGATAGACAATGGTTAGATAACAGCATCTAACCAGTACCTGACAATCTGTGAGATCGACATCAAGCACCAGAACAACTAGAACAGGAACAAGAACAAAAACATGAACAAAGAATAAGTGGTGCCAAGGCACAGCAAATCCGTCCCCGATAGTAATTTTAGTGCTGACGTATAAACACAAGATATCTAATCAAATAAACTACATATCAAATCTGGAGTAAATCGGGTGAAAATGGACGATTTTATGTTCACTTGAAATCTTAGTCAGGATTCCATTACCGCTAACTAGGGGGTGGTCCCCCTGATCTAATGAGACATGTTATAGGATGCAGATTTGAAATATGCACCTATAGGTTTTGGTTTCATGTCGATATGACGAATTTGAAAGGAGTTATGGCGATTTTTTTTTTTTTTTTTTTTTTTTTACATTTTTTGAGCCTACAGCGTGGGCTTTGGCCCACAGTTTAGCCCAAATTGTAATCAAGTGATCAGAAAGTCGCAGCCCATCATCCCTGTAATTTTAGTCAAAATAGCACTAGTAGTTTTCGCGTAAACTTGTTAACAGACAGACAGACAGAGAGACAAACCTAGTGAAAACAATGCCCGTCCCCGGGCCCCTCCTGGGCGGGGACGGGTAAACAGTAAAAACCTGGAAAATAAAGAATGACAAGAAAAAACAGTCAGCTGGATAAAAAAAATGACAGAGACTGTCACTATGCTAACTGATCGCATAATCGGTAGTGCAAAACAAGAAAAAAGAAAAAATAGATTTAGAGAAAACAAATTCATTATTCAAACTGATGGCCTATTACAAAAAAGTTCTGGAGAAAAAGTCAGAAGATAACATGAAAAGAAAACTATTGGTATTCATAATGACGAGGTGTTATGAAAAAAAGGAAAGAAAATGAAAGTGAAAATACATTTTTCCGCTTCCTCCTCCTCCTCCTCCTACTTCTCCTCCTCCTCCTTCTTCTTCTTCTTCTTCTTTTTTCTTCTTCTAATTATTATTATTATTATAATTATTGTTGTTGTTGTTGTTGTTGTTGTTGTTCTTCTTCTTATTATTATTATTATTATTATTATTATTTTATTATTTACACTGACAACTTTATAGGAAAAAAACAGACTGGCAGCACGGAAAAAACTTAAAAAAAAAAAAAGGACTACAATTTTTCAAACCTACTAACCTGCCATCAGGAACGTAAGGTCACTCATGTCAGTAGATTCTGCAAGATTTTTAAAGGGAGGCAGTCACAAAAGGATCTCAACCAATTTTTCCCATAAACAAAACTCCAGTGCAGTTACACACCGACATGAATCTTTTTGCTTGGTGGTATTTTTGACGTTTTCATTCACTCTTGCTCGATTTGGAAATGTTCGGTGGCCTTACAAGTCAGGACGAAAGAATAAGAAAGCTACCTCTATACGCAACTAAAACATAAGAAAATTTTTAAATATAGCCACTCGATCCAGCTGTATCTGTAAAAAACAGAATGATTGATATTGCTACCCAAGCCTGAAACCCAATTTAGTGCTGGGTAAACTCTACATTTGAAGAGGGAAGTGTCTAATAACTTGAGGGAACGAACCAAAACACATACTCTTTTTACTCAAACTTGATCTAAAATTGCCATCACTCCATCCTACAATGCTGAGTTGTAACAACAGGTTAAGACTAGAGTTTGATGCTATTCGCCAAGAAGTACTGTGCAATGGATACAGAGCCGAAGTATTGCCTTTTTCTGTCACTGAATTACGTGGAATAAGCTACCAAAGGGTGAAAATCGGGGCCAAGTTAGGGTGAAAGAAGTATTGTGCATCTGTTGAGGGGGTTGATGCAAGGAAGGTAGGTACGATAGGGTGAAGGAGTGAGGACGGATATACAGTACAGTTAAGGGGTTAAAGGAGAGAGGCGAGGCGAGGGAGAGATCAGGGAAACTGGAAGGAGAAAAGGGTTGGAGGGAAAGGGTGGAGAGAGGGTTGAAGAGGTGGAGAGAGGTCAGACCAGTAGGAGCGGTGAGGAAGAGATGCGGAGAAGAGAGAAGGTATCAACAGAACGGATGAAGAGGAGATGGGTGAAGAGTTTGAGTGAGCAGGAAAGAAGCGAATATGGGAAAGGAGGAAGAGGAGAGGTGAAGCAGAGAAATAAAGCAGCAGTAAGTCAGAGATGTGATGATTTTTTTTTTTATGTGTCCCACTCTGGCCAAAGGCTTCCCAGCCTGCTCCCAAGGCCCAGTAGTCCTCCTATATACTACACACCTCTACATGTCAATGATGATGAGGAGTTAGAGCCGCAGAGCGCCATACCATAAAGCAAAGGGGCCACACAAAGCAACAGGGGTTATGGAGGGACCAGCTGCATCATTTTCACTGCCAGCACTGCAGTTGGGGCATTGCTTGCATCGTAAGACAGCAGGTAGAGGGCCAAGGGCATTACATGCATCGTAAGACAGCAGGTAGAGGAGAGAGGCAGTGCTTACTCTTCTATTAGTCTCGTTTTTGATGTTCTGGGCGATTTGGTTTAACTGTGTACTACACCCATACAGACAGACCTACAATAAGCACATAAGCCAGCCAACTACGTTCATACAGGGTGTTTTCTTCCACCCCGATCCACCACGCATTACCACCCTAGCCTATTCTGCCTACTCTTGTCCGTCCAGCTCATTAATTTTTACAATTATTGCTGCTGCTGCTGCTGCTGCTCCTCCTCTTCCTCCTCCTGCTCCTCATACTACTACTACAACAATATGGACAATTATTATCAATGTATTATTATTGTTATTATTATTATTATTATTATTATTATTACTACTACTACTGCTACTACTACTACTACTACTACTACTGCTACTACTACTACTACTACTACTACTACTACTACTACCACTACTACTTTCCTTTACCCCGTCGATAATCAACTCCATCAACAAACCTCCCATCCTCACCCCCCGTCCCCAGCAAACACCCACCTCGTCCCCCCTTCAACCCCAACTCCTCACCACCCCACCCCTACTCCTAATAACTACCCGCCAGGAAAATTGGACAGTGATTCTTGCCTTGATACTGGATTACTGCTTTTTTTTTTTTTCCCTGTCGTTCTCCATCATCGCAGGACCTAATTATATCTGGTTTATGAATCAATTACGAAGGGTTTCAGTCAAAAGGTGGCGTCTGTGCTTGGCTGGTAGTGAGGGAGATGGTCAATAGATGGTGTTGATTTATTGACTGTGTGTGTGTGTGTGTGTGTGTGTGTGTGTGTGTGTGTGTGTGTGTGTGTGTGTGTGTGTGTGTGTGTGTGTGTGTGTGTGTGTGTGTGTGTGTGTGTGTGTGTGTGTGTGTGTGTGTGTGTGTGTGTGTGTTTAAAAAAGAAGTCACCAGTGTGTTTTATTCACCTTGCAAGTCACCCTCTTGGCTGCTGAAACACTTTATTTTACCCACAATAATTAACTTGAAAGTAAAACGAGAAATTACCTTACCTCAGGAACTGAAATTTTTCCGAACAATGACACTTTATGGAATTGGCGGAACTTTGATGCATGGTAGTGGAGAGTAAGGACGTGTTTTCTGAGCTCTCCTCTAGCTACAGGGCTGCCTCACCGGCATTAGTTTTTGTTTTTTTCGCCACTAGGGCGTCTTTTTAAAGTTAGACTAGCTAGTACTCATTTTCCTCCCCTCCCTGTTTAGAGATACAATAGGTGTTTGTGTCTTTTCCTGAGTTTACCTTTGCTTACTCGCCCACGGAGGGTCCCCCCCACCGATCACTCTGGGGCGTGAATCGACACGGTTGGGCCTCCCTGGAGTGGTTTGAGAGGGCAACCTCAGACATAGGTGTTCTGTCCCTGGTTATTTGTCTTTTGCTTGTTTTCGTTCCTCCTTCCCACTTCCTCCATTAGGGGGAAGTGGCCTCTATGGCGGACGATCTTTCCGCCTCCCCCCCCTTAGGGGGGGAGGTGGTCCTGACCGACCCCCCTCTGGTACACGGACTGACAGCCCCAGACAGAACGGCCCCAGACTCGTTTGCCTCTAGACTTTAATATAAAAAATAATGCGGAGTTTGTGATCGTCCATGCGCTAGGTTCCACTCCCTTGAGCAGTCTCAATCCCTTCATGATCAAGAAGGTTATTGATGGCTGTGCTGGGGAGGTGGAACAAGTTAAAAAAACTTGCTAATGGATACCTCCTTGTAAAGACCAGTACTTCCTCCCAAGTTAAGGACTTGCTAAAGCTGCGCAAGTTTCATTGCTATGATGTCGAAGCCAAGATCCCTACTTCGATGAATTCCTGCAAAGGGGTTATCACTTGCAGTGATCTCATGGTGATGTGTGAGGAAGAGATCATAGAGGAACTTGCTCAGCAAGATGTCATTGATGACCGGTTCATAACTAGATTTTCCGAAGGCATGAGGACGAAGATGGCCACTGTTGTTTTGAGTTTCGGCAAAGTTTCACTCCCGGCACATGTCAAAGTTGGCTGCGAAATTGTTAATGTAAGACCATATACCCCCAACCCACTCCGTTGTTTGAAGTGTCAATTATATGGGCACGGTGCTAAGACTTGTCGGGCTTCACAGTCAGTGTGTGGCAAATGTGCAACACAGGGTCACGATGCTGAGCAGTGCACATCAGAGACTATCTGTTGCTTTCACTGTGAGGGTGCCCACTCCACTTCCTCTAGGGATTGTCCCAGGTGGAAGGAGGAGAAAGAGGTCTGCACAGTGATGGCGACTGAGGGTATCTCCTACTACGAAGCAAGGAAAAAGATGAAGGAGTTGCACACAACTCCTATGCCGAATAGGTCCTATGCTTCAGTGGTGTTGTCCCGTCCCGTGATGTGCTCTGCTGCAACACAGACTGACCCTGAACCGGTTCCTCTTGCCACACATTCTACCTCTCAATCTCGCCCTCCTGTATGCTCCAACTCTCTTACGGACTTACTTGTCTCTACTTCCTACTCTCAGGCTACCACTGCTCATTCACATTCAGTGCAGCAAAAACAGAAGTCTGACAAGTCTAATAAGATTAATTTGACCACCCTCACCAAGCCGGCACGTTCTCATGTCCTTCCTGCTCCTGGTCCAGCGAAGGGAGAGGAAGGGTAGCTCTTCCTCAGTGGAATCTGGGAGCCTCGTTATTGATGAAAATATGGAGGTTTCTGTAAACAAGCACTGTGATAGGTCCCCCGGTAGTCGTTTGCCTGCTGGCAGGCGGCAAAAAAAGACCAAGCACACTGGCCCCCAATGTAAATCTTAAACCGCCACATTCACTGTGTTACAGTGGAATTGTAGAGGTCTTAGGAATAAATTACACAATATAGCAATCTTGCTCTCCATACACAGGCCAGACGTTGTTTGTTTACAGGAGATGCACCTGGAGGATCATCCTGATCCTCCACAGTTCAAACACTACCACTCGTATAGAAGATATGAAGGTCATGGAGTTGCCACATACACACGCACATCACACCCACAAACGGAAGTGATTCTAAATTGTACTCTGGAAGCTGTCACGTGCAGAGTAAAATTTAATAACACGTATCTGTCTATTTGCCCTTTGTACTGTCCTCCACATGGCCCCACTGATAGTGATGCTTTAAATTCACTATTTGAACATCTCCTTGGCAATAAGTTAGTGTTGGGCGACTTTAACGTCCATCACTATCAATGGGGTAGCTTGAGGATCGATGGTCGTGGGGAACAAATAGCCGACCTAATACTACAGTCCAACCTCTGTCTTCTGAACGATGGTAGAGCAACTCGTCTAGATGATCGTACTAGTAACTTTTCGGCCATTGACTTATCTCTGGCCTCCCCTGGTATAAGATTTCTCATGGGAAGCTTATGACGACTCCTTGGGAAGTGATCATTTACCCATCTGTCTTTCTTATACAGGCGACATCGTTTTGGACCCTTCACCTTCAAAATTTAACTATAAGAAAGGAGATTGAGGATCCTTCTCAAGGATCACCAATTTAGATATATCTGGGGAGACCATAGATGTTTAGGTCGAAAATGTAACTACTTCCATATTACACGCAGCTGAGGCTGCTATTCCCAAGACTTCTACACTTATTGCGAAGCATGGAGCACATTGGTGGATGCCGGATTGTCAACAAGCATTAAGGAAACGCAATAGGAGATACAGGATTTTTGATAGGTAGCCCACTGAGGAAAATTTTATTGCTTACAAACAGGCACGGGCTGCAGCAAGGAGAATAATAAGAAGGGCCAAACGTGACTTCTGGCGGTCCTTTGTGTCCACGGTGACTCATACTACACCATTAAGTAAAGTCTGGTCCACTATAAGAATATTACATAATAAAGCCCCATACTTCCCTGTCACCACTCTGCAGGTGAACAACACCATCAATGGCGAGCCCGTGAACGTTGCTAACATCCTCGCCAGGAGTTTTTCTCATGTAAGTAGCTCAGCCAATTATGACTGGCGTTTCCAACATCATATGCATATGCACGGCTGAGCTACAGTTCATAGACTTTACCACAGAAGACATAGACTCCCTATACAACCAAGAGTTTACGCTAGATGAACTGCTCCTTGCCCTTAAATCCTGTAAAGACACCAGCTCTGGACCAGACACCATCACGTATGGTATGATCCAGCAACTTAATCAGGACAACCTGATTAAGATGTTAGCATTTTACAATGACATTTGGGTGTCTCAAACGTTCCCAAACTCATGGCACTTTGCGCAAGTCATACCGATACCCAAAGAGGCTGGTCGTCATATAAATCCCACTTCATTTCGTCCTATTGTGTTGACTTCTTGTCTATGTAAAGTCATGTAACATATGGTTAGCAATAGGCTTCTTTTTGTTTTAGAGTCGAAGAATTTGTTAAATGATCAACAATGTGGTTTCTGTAAATACAGAAGTTCACTAGATCATTTAATGAATTTGGAGCATTGTATTGCAGAGGCATTTGCCAATAAAGAATTCGTGATAGGGGTGATCTTGGACATCCATAAAGCCTATGACATGACATGGCGACACGGTACACTAATGAAGCTCTATACTTATGGCTTAAGAGGAAATCTGCCTATTCTTATTTCAAATTTCTTAAGGGACAGGACTTTCCCTGTCAAATTGCCCCATAACATAACATCAGATATATTTATCCAGGAAAACAGGGTGCCGCAGGGAAGAGTGCTTAGTACTACTTTATTTAGTATTATGATCAATGATAATCTGTCATCAGCTCCCATCCCGAGGAATCTTAAATACTCGCTCTACACTGACAATTGTGCAATATGGCACTCTTCCCATAATGCACAATTTTCGGCTAGGCAGATTCAAGCAGCCCTTGATTCCGTCCACCAATGGGCCTTGCAGTGGGGATTTAAGTTTTCCATCCCTAAGTGTGCCGCTGTAGTTTTTACGACTCGTAATGTACCTAATTTGTGCTTAACTTTGGATATTCAGGCGGTACCTTTTCAAAATTCTGTAATGTTTTTGGGAATACATTTTGACTGTTGTTTGAACTTCAAAATTCATGTTAATAATTTCGATTGCTCGTTGTGATAAACCTTTTACTGTCCTCAAGCACTCGCAGGTACTACATGGGGTGCCGACAGAACATCTTTATTAATGGTGTATAAATCCCTTATTTGATCAGAGCTAGACTATGGCACACAGGTGTATGGCTCGGCATCCGATGCCACGCTGAAAGGATTGGATGTGTTGCAGAATAAATGTTTGCCAATGTGTCTTGGAGCCGTCTGGTGTACCCGTGTAGCTCGTATGGAAGTGGAGGTGAATGTGCCTCCCCTCTGTATTTGCCGTGACCACCTGGTCTTATCATACGGCATACAAACATCACGGAAAAGTAATATCAGTAATGTGGCCTGTACCCCCCTGCGTCAATACCACCATCTCATGCGGGGGGTGCGTCGGCCACTTGCCGTTCGCCTCCACATACTGAATCAGGAGTGGACTCAGTGACAGTGACAAGTTGGTGATTAAAAATATAGAGCCTTGGGAGCCGTTGAAGTATCATGGCTCCCAGCACCAAAGGCCAAGGCACCGGAAGCGGAGGACCACTACTTGTTTCGTAACATCATCGTGCGTCATTTGGGGTCCCACCAACTGTACGCCGATGGCTCCAAGTCGAGTGAATGTGTGGTTGCAAGTGTATGGTCGACCGAATGTGCCCTTAGGTATCGGTTACTGACTCATACATCTGTGTTTACCTCTGAGCTTTTTGCTATTAACAAAGCCATAGACTATGCTCTCAATTCTAGGCATGACTCATTTCATATTTCCAGATTCAAAGTCAGCCCTTCAGGTGATTGCTTCTTGCACTACGGATTCTAATGAGATCCAGGGCCGCATTGTTAATAAACTGCATTCATGCAACAAGTCATTCACACTGATCTGGGTGCCTGGTCATTGTCGTATCTACGGCAATGAGCAGGCTGACTTACTTGCAAAGTCGGCCGCAGAGCTCGAGGAGACTTGAGACGTTCCTCGTGATCCACGGTCGAGTCTCTATCCCGGAAAGAAATCAATAAATCTTCCGTGGCAAGGTCAGTGGACCAGACTTAATACTCCAACATGCAAACCGTACCTGGGCGACTGGGACACTGTCAACCGTCCCAGTCGCCTAGAAGAAAAAGTGTTGGCTCGTTTGTGGCTTAATGCCACCATCCTAACTCACATGAAACCTTACATGGAAAGACGATTCCCACCGCACTGTGAGATCTGTGATGCGGTGTCCCCTATATTAGGTTGTGCCTCGACTTACAGTCAGCAGGTGATGAGTGCAGATATGTAATGTAGAAAGGCATTATATATCTGCAGTCGATGGTGTTCTCTTGGTCGAGGCTTTTTTACCATTAGTGTAGGTTTAGTTATTTGTCTCTTAGGATTAAGTATAGGTTAGCGATTTGTCTGTTAGGTGATTAGTTTTAGGGTCTTTAGATTAGGTATTTTTGTTTATGAATAATGTAAGGTCAAAAAATAAAAAAAATAAAAAAAAAATGATAAAAATAAAAATACAGAAAACAAGTATGAAAGTGTGTCTGTATATATGCATGGAAGTGTGTGTGTGTGTGTGTGTATGTATGTATATATATATGTTTGTATATGTATGTAAATATGTGTATATGTGTATACATATATGTATACATATATGGCCTTAATGACTAGGGGCTTTGGTCCCAATGGTCGATAGGCCGAAAAAAAAAAAAAAAAACTTTATGTTCCTTTCAGTATGTACTCCCTGAACGATTTTCATACAGCTTAATGAAATCGTCTCGTCGTGAAAGAATGAGAAACAATATCTACTATTGTCTTTGTTATATAATAGTTTTTCTTGCTACAGACACACGATTTTGTTCATACTTTGCAAGATATCTGGTAGTGATGGGGTTAAAGATTATATTTAGCTCCCTCTATGTAAAAGTTAGGATAAAATCGCCTGACCATGAACGAGTTAACCTGAAGTGACGATATGTGCACAAGAATGTGAGTACTTATCTCTCAACCTTGTCCCCTCCCCCATCTCCTCCATCATCCCATCTCTCGTACCCAACCCTGTACCCATCCCCCCTTATCTCACCTTCCTCGTTTATCCCTCACCCTTCATTCTCCCACCCATATTTCCCTTTCTCTCCCTCAACACCCATATTTCTCCTCTCCCCTCCCACCCTCACTCCAACCACCCTTGCCCCTTCCTTTAAGGCATTCCAGTTTTCCCCTCCCAATATCCTCCCTTTCCCCCCCGCCCTCCCTTTATCCTCCAGCCATTTCTCTCGTGGACGCAACAGAGATAGTGTCACGATCCTCACTCCACTTTACTTGACCTCTTCCACTTTCATACACTTCTCCTCGTTTCCTTTCCCCCCCTCCCTCTCTTCTCTCATTCTTTCTTCTTTCCTCTTTCCTATCACCTCTCCTGTTCCTACTGCCCAGTCTCTCACACGGCTCTCAGTCCATTTTACTCGGCCCTGTCTTTTGTATCTCGTTATATCCCTCTCCCCTTTTTCTCTCCCTCTCTTCCTCTTTTCTCTCCTCTGTCCTCTCGATGGTCTACTCTCTTCCCATCCCCCAATCTCCACCTTCATTTTCCTTCTCACTGTGAGCTAAAAAAAGAATAGTCTGAGTCAACCACACCTTTCCTCTCTCTCTCCCTTCCTCAACTGAGATAATTGCCAGTCCTTATCTCTCCATTCCTCACCTCACCCACCTATCTTCTCTCCTTCCCACCTTCTCTCCCTGTCTCTTCACCAGTCTCTTTTCACCACCAAATACGCTGTTTCTCGTCCCCTATCATCTCCCCGTGTCTCCTCTCCTCTCCTCTCCTTCTCTCCATATCTCCTCTCCTCTCCTCTCCTCTTCATACCTCCACTCCCTTGCACATCCCTGCTCCCCACTTTTTCCTCTCACTGTGGTTCGGGGAAAATATTTTAAGCCCTTTCCTTCCCCACCCGATTTTTTTTTTTTCATTCCTTCCGCCTTATTTCATCTCTCCCTTACCAATTTTCCCCTCCCCCTCCTCCCTCCCTCCTTTACCCCTCACCTTGGACTCGGGCAGAAGCAGTCTACCCTCTCTCTCTCTCTCTCTCTCTCTCTCTCTCTCGTCCACCCTAGTAGTGCCTTCTTTGTCCTGGGAACAAAAGACGCGATACCTTTCAAATGTGACACTAATTTTGAAAGCACTGAAGTTTTGACAAGAAGGAAAAAAATTTACGCTCGGTTAGTACATTGTCATTATCATTCTGTTTAACTCCTTTTGTGATGGAGATTTTACAACTGCTGTTCTTATCTAATGTACTGTACTATAGCAGTAGCCGTGTGTGTGTGTGTGTGTGTGTGTGTGTTTTGGGCAGCTGAAACTACACATTCAAATCGCACCGAAATTGGCACAAAAATCGCAAAAAATTTGCTGTGAAAAAACTTGGTGCCGTCACGATTGAAAAACTTTTACTATATTTAATGGGCGATCACATTATGACCAAAAAATCGCCGCTCCCGGAGCCCGGCATAGGATCTCCGTAGAATTTTTTGCCCAGAGGTAGAACTGAAATAAACTGTAGCAGTAGCCGTGAGTCTGTGTGTGTACTTCGGACTTGCGTTCGGACAACTCGGGTTCCATTCCCGAAGCTGCAAATAACACGATCAGTTGGTTAGCTGCAAAAAATCCAAGTGACAACGTTACACTAGAACAGCACATAAAGGTGAGAGCCCTCCGCAAGAGCAAGAGCGAGGGGCCTGAAGGGCCCACGAGCACTTGTTATTGACTAGAGGATTATAGGGTTAGGATGAACTTGATGATGATAATAATGATTCTGATGATGCTGGGTCATTACTCAGTGGGGCAGTTTTACACTGTTTTTGCCATTTATTTTTGAGTACTGGGTTTAGGATGATGTTTATGAAGGTTCATTTAGAGGGCAGTTTTACGGCTTGATATTATTATTGTTCATAATGAAACTTGCCTCGCGGTGGAAGACAGATGTCTTGTATGCAAGAATCTTTTTCGCTCTATCAAACATGAGGCTTTTACTCCACTTTACGCTGTGCCTTCAAATACATATTTTGAACCTGCCACACTGCTCCCTGGGCAGATGTCAATATATATTTTTCAAGGGACCGGTTCTGACCTAGTCTCAGTCATAGAGTTGTTGTGTTTGTAAATTGACCCAGCCATCCCAGAAATCGAAGCCGAAATTGGCCAGCCACAACCTCCATTCGCTGGCCACTGATCTACCACCACAACTGCTAAGAGGCTGGGGCATCCTTCAGCCTCTCATCCTTGCAGTCATTCAGGAAGCAGAGTAACTCTGTCTGGCTGTGGGTTTCCCCAGACCATGGCACTACAGAGTCATTGTTCATTTTTTTTTCCCTTTCCGGGTGAGATGATTTTTGCAATTTTATTCTTGCTACAACCAGACCATTTTACTTGCACAGTAAAGACCTATCTGGCTGAGATGATAAAGAGATGAACATTTCGAGTTTAGGATATATATATATATATATATATATATATATATATATATATATATATATATATATATATATATATATATGTATGTATATACACGCACACACAGTATATACTGTATAAGAACCACGTTGTTTGTTTTTTAGTTCTTCAGTCACGCCCAAACCTAGGGCCACAGACCCCCTGACTCATATATATTCCGATTCAGGGTGACCCAAGGATGGTTTTAAGGGAGTCAAAATTCAGATCTGGGTCATTTGAGGTCACCGGCAGTGTTTGCCTTTTTGGCCCGGGCAACACCTGGTACCCCTGCAGCCCAATTTTTGGCATGAAGACTTACATAACGTCCAGTTCGGAGATAGGCTATGTGAGGTTGACCTCTGAGGTCATTTGAGATCACCAGTCAAAGGTCATATAATCGGTAACAGTAAACAAGTGTGTACAAATACTGTGCGTTAGCTGTGAAAGCTGAAATAGAAAGTTCCTGAACCTCTTATAATCCTTCTTGAAAAGCATGAGGGTACATGGTCTTTCCAGGGTAGAAAGAAAGATTGAAGTAAAACAAATAAAATTAGTGTGTTCGACTTTTTGGCTCGGGCAACGCCGGGTACCCATGTTAGTATATATATATATATATATATATATATATATATATATATGCAAAGTATTTGACGGGCGTTCCTGTTGGATCATCGTCTACTAAAGGTCCAACCGCACTGCCTCCTGTGCTTATTGGCAGGGTGCCACCGAAAGATAGTAGGCACTGTGTTGACAAGTTAGAGACTGGGATATTAAACACTCTTAAATCCATGAAGAACTATACATTCAATGTAAAAGGCCTCACTGAAGATTACAAACTTGATAACTTAATGATTGAACTGGAAAACATTAGTTGGAATATTGCAGGTTTGAGTGAGACCCACAGAAAAGAAGAAAAAGCAATTCAGCTCGATGACAGTGGCCACCTATTTTACTACAGAGGAAGGGAAAATGAAAGAGTTAGTGGTGTAGGATTTCTAATTAACAGAAATCTTGCAGACAACACTGTTAAATTCAAAAGTGTATCTGACCGAGCAGCAGCAGTTGTAATCAGACTGTGCAAAAAATATACCCTGAAAGTAATACAAGTATATGCACCAACTTCTCAGAGCTCAGATGAAGAAATTGAAACATTCTATGATGACATCTCCCAGATTATGGAAGAGGAAAAGACCATGTATACTATACTCATGGGAGACTTCAACGCAAAAGTTGGAAAATAAAAAAATGGAGAAGCATGTATGGGAAAATTAGAGTTGGAGAAAGGAACGAAAGAGGAGAAATGCTGGTAAACTTTGCAGAAATGTTTAACATGAGAATAATGAACACATTCTTTCACAAAAGAACAGGGAGAACACACCTGGAGAAGCCCAAATGGAGAAACAAAGAATGAAATCGACTTCAATATATAGAGGAGTAGACTGCAGCACCAGTCGAGCAGGGCAGTACTCCTGAGGTGGATGGAAAGCTGATGACAGGGAGTGCTGGAGCTCCTGTTTCATCAGCCCTCAGGACTAGTTCCTGACCATCCCCCTTTGCTGAACTTTTTCAGTGTCTCAGTTACACAGAGAGTAGGCCAGCATGCTCTCCAGTACAAATTTCTCTAACTATCTACACCAAACTACATGCACAGTACGCACTACACTTCCTATTCAAAATTCAACTAAAATGGCGTCTCATCACCAAGCCTCGGAGTCCCCAGTGGGGGGGAACCATAAATACCCCCACCATCCGCCCCTCTCCCGGTGACGACTCGAGGTGCCTGGAACCACTGTCTGACTCTCTTCTTCATTTCTGCAACATTCGCGGCCTTTCCTCTAACTTTCGCTCTGTTGAGCACCACCTCTCCTCCTCTAAACCTCACCTTCTTTTTCTAACGGAGAC
This sequence comes from Coenobita brevimanus, assembly GCF_032717465.1. NCBI lineage: Eukaryota > Metazoa > Arthropoda > Malacostraca > Decapoda > Coenobitidae > Coenobita > Coenobita brevimanus. The sequence goes on from NC_136977.1 coordinate 34,031,896, forward strand.
TCAGCTGTCTGAGGCAACTGACAGTAAACCCTTTTCTGTATCCTCCTACTTTCTCTATACTCATTTCAAAGCCAAAGGTGGCTGTTGTGTATATATACGCAACGACTTATCTTGCTCTCGTGTTCCTGAACTCGATTCTTCTGAATTCTCTACACTCTAGCTTCGGCTTTCCTGTCATTCTCTGACTAAATATATCTGTGCTGTTTACTTATCCCTTAATTCTACTGACTACCAAAAATTCTTCGACTATCTTACTTCTACGATGGAACACATTCTATCCATTTCTCCTTTCTCTGAAATCTCCATGCTAGGAGATTTCAATGTTCACCACCACCTTTGGCTCTCCTCTCCTTTCACTGATCCACCTGGTGAACAAGCCTACATCTTTTCTATCCTTAATGACCTAGAGCAGCTTGTACAGCACTCTACTCGTATCCCTGACCGCCTTGGAGAGAGCTCCAACATACTTGACCTCTTCCTCACAGCTAATCCTTCTGCTTACTCTGTTAATCTTTTCTCTCTGTTGGGCTCCTCTGATCACAACCTTATTACCTTAACCTGTCCTATCACTCCAGTACGGCCTGTGGACCCTCCAGGGAAACGTCGTCTGTGGCATTTTGGAGCCACGGACTGGGAGGCCTTCAGGCAGTATTCTTTGATTTTCCCTGGAATGATTATTGCTTCCATGGCCATGAGCCATCTGAGTGTGCCTTGCCCATTACGGAGGTTATTCTCTTGGGCATGGAAGCATACATTCCTTTCTCATATCCTTTGACTAACGCAAGAAAGCCTTGGTTTAATCACACTTGTTCTAATGCTGTCCGCAACAAGGAGAGGGCCTACAAAAGGTACCGGAACCAATCCACCCCTGAATCACATCATCTTTACGTTTCTGCCCGGAATCATGCTAAGTCTGTTCTTCGCTCTACTAAAAATAATTTCATCCATACTAAATGCTCTCAACTCTCCAACTCGAATTCTTCCTGCTCCTTCTGGCACCTTGCCAAAAATCTTTCTAACAACTTTACCTCATCATCCTTCCCTCCTCTTTTCTACTCTGATGGTTCTATAGCTATTTCTTCTACTGATAAAGCAGATCTCTTTGCACAGACTTTCTCCTACAATTCCACCTTAGACGATTCCGGTGCTGTTCCTCCATCACTACCCCCCTCTGACTTCCTCATGGCTGACATTAAAATTTCTTCAGCTGATGTATTTTCTGCCATCACTGGCCTCAGTACTAACAAGACATATGGGCCTGATGGGGTCTCTCCTGTTGTTCTCAAGAACTGTGCTTCTGTGCTTACACCCTGCCTAGGCAAACTCTTTTGCCTTTGTCTGTCAACTTGTACCTTTCCTTCTTGCTGGAAGTTTGTTCTCATTCAGCCAGTCCCAAAGAAGGGTGACCACTCCCAACCCTTCAACTATCGTCCAATTGCTTTAACGTCCTGTATTTCAAAAGTTTTTGAGTCACTTCTCAACAGAAAAATTTAAAGGCATCTTTCCTATCACAACCTTCTTTCCGATCGTCAGTACGGGTTCCGTCAGGGACACTCCACTGGCAATCTTTTCACCTACCTTTCAGACTCCTGGTCATCCTCCTTTCGGGACTTTGGCGAAAGCTTTGCCATTGCACTTGACATCTCAAAGGCTCTCGATCGAGTCTGGCATAAATCTTTAATTTCCAAACTGCCCTCCTACGGTTTGTATCCTTCTATCTGTGCCTTCATCGCTAGCTTCCTTTCTGGTCGTTCTATAGCCGCTGTTGTAGACGGTCATCGTTCTTCTCCTAGATCTATCAACAGTGGTGTTCCTCAGGGCTCTCACCAACTCTCTTCCTTTTACTCATTAATGATCTTCTAAGCTGTACATCTAACCCTATCCACTCCTACGCTGATGACTCCACCCTTCACCTTTCCATTCGGTTCTCGCAACACCCATATCAACAGTTACTTCAACTAACAAGGGATGAGGCTATGGCACACCTAATGTCTGACTTGGCTCGTATCTCTGACTGGGGTAAAAATAATATGGTTGTTTATAATACATCTAAGACTCAGTTCTTACACCTATCAACCTGACAAAATCTTCCACAGGTATACCCACTAATGTTTAATAATATTCAGCTTAATCCTGCATCATCCTTGAACATGCTTGGGGTTTCATTTACTCGGGACTTGTCTTGGAAAGTTCATATTACATCTCTTGTAAAATCTGCTTCCAAGAAATTGGGTGTGCTAAGCCGACTCCGCTCTTTCTTTGCCCCTGCACAATTGTTGACTCTATACAGGGGTTTTATCCACCCCTGTGTGAAGTACAACTCTCATGTGTGGGGAGGCCCCCCACATACAGCTCTTCTCAATAGGGTGGAGTCAAAGGCCTTTCGTCTCATTAACTCTCCTCCTGTTACTGACTCCCTTCAACCTCTGTCTCTTTGCCGCACTGTTGCGTCTTTATCTCTTTTCTATCGCTACTTTAATGGTCACTGCTCCTCTGAACTGTCTGCTTGCATTCCTCCACCTCTACGACGGGCGCGTAGCACCCGTCTGGCAGCAAACTCTCATCCCTTTTCTGTCCAACTCTCTAATGCAAGAGTTAACCGTTCCTCCCAGTCTTTCATTTATGCAACAGGTCAGCTCTGGAACTGTCTCCCTCTGTCTGTATTTCCTGCTGCCTATGATCTCCAGTCTTTCAAACGCAGTGTGTCGAGGGATCTCAAAATTATCGGATCTTGAATTTGGTTCTCTATTGTATTTTGTTTTTCTCTTAGAGGGAACTGTTACTGCGGGCTCATGGCCTTTGGTTCCTTGTTCCTCGCATAAAAAAAAAATAAAAAAAAAATAAGAATAACACGATCACAAATGTCACAGTTATCAAGAAAGAAAATATCGGAAGTGACTATTGAATGGTGGGTTGCACAGCAAGATTCAGTTTCAAAAGTGAAAGAAAGAAGATGATTAAAGATAAAAAGATATGCCCAATAAAAGTAAACGAAAACAAAGCAGCCTTTAAGTTGGAAATAAGGAACAGATTTCAGGCTCTCGGTAATGCTGAATGTGACATTAATGAGCTGAATGACAGACTAACAAAAGTGCTAAAAGAATCAGCAGAGATAGTAGGAAAACCTGATACAACCAAAGCCAAGAAGTATTCAGAAAAGACATTCGAGCTTATGAGAAAAAGAAATGAAATGAAAGTAAAAACAAAGAAAGATGAAATAGAAAGAGCGGAATTAAATAAGCTTATCAACAAAAGACAAAGAGAAGAAAAAAGAAAAAGAAACATGGATCAAATCAAAGAAACCATTAAAAAAGGAAAAAGTCTGAAACAGGTCCGAAGTAAAATGGCACTTGGAAAGCAACAAATTACATCACTAAAAGACAAAAACGATGAAGCCATTAAATGCAGAGATAAGATGTTGAAGAAAGTTGAAGAATTTTACAAAGAACTGTATGCATCAAAGACAGTAGTACCAATAGCTAACTCTTCAGTTGACACAAGTGAAATACCTGAGGTAGACTAACGCCAGACGAAGTAAATAATTCTCTCAAAAATATGAAAGAAGGGAAAGCTCCGGGAGAATATGGAATAGTAGCAGATTTACTGTTGGATGCAGGAGCAGAAGTACAAACTAGGTTTGCTCACTTATTTACTCAATGTATGAAAAGGAAGAAAATTCCCAAAACAACATGGTGTAATGCAATAGTTATTTTACTTTACAAAAAAGGTGACTCAAAAGACCTTAGTAACTAGAGAGAGAGAGAGAGAGAGATAATATTATTGTCTATTGAACAGTTTTCTATTTAAAATCTTTTATGTATTTTATTCTTGACTCCACTAGTCGACTTTATTAATCTGGGCAATCTCCTCGTATGCAAGAGTTAAATGTAATGCCAGTTTAGTCCTTTAGGATGACGTCCTCTAAAGAGCATTCTTGCTGCTGTCTGACGATTTTTTTGAACTTGCGTGAGAGGTCGTGTATTGAAAAGATTGTAGATCTGAAGTGTTGTCCAGTATCCCCCTTCCCCCTTCTGCAATTACCTCTTCCCTTCTTCACCTCCCCCTCCCCCACCTCCCAGGATCTCTATCTCATCTTCCGCTTCATATCCCCCTCTTACTCTTCAAACACAAAATAAATATATGTCTCATCTATCGTCCTCCAGCACAGTCAACTGAGACAGATGAAAAACTTTATGATCAAATTGTGGAAATTTGTTGTCAAGAGGATAGCGTAATTTTTGGAGACTTTAATCTACCGGTAACAAAGTGGGGTGAACCACTGACGGCACACTCAGGACAAGAGCTTTATACGAATCTTCGAGAAAGCGCCCTTTCCCAACACGTAGAATACCCAACAAGAGGAAACAATATCCTAGACATCATCTTGACTACAAATGATACCCTAGTCAACAACGTTGAAATAGGACCTGAGTTTAGTTCCAGTGATCATCGAACTATACAGTTTAATATTACTACTGAAAAAGTAAAAGAAACGGAGAGCAAAGAAAAGGTCCCAGATTATCGTAGAGCTAATTTCAGCAGGCTCAGAGCGCTACTTGCAACTGCAGATTGGAATCAAATGTCTGAAACCGATGACATAAACCAAGCATGGGAAATATTCACCAAAAAATTTAATGAAGTGGTAAAGTCATGTGTGCCACTACGTAACAGACGGCCAGCTGGAAATAGTAAACCAAAGTGGTGGTCCAGTGATATAAAAAGTAACTTAATAGCCAAAAAACAGGCATACCATAAATATAAAGCTACACAAAATAATGATGATAAATTACAGTACGATAATCTACACCGCATATCAAAAAGACTTATTAAACAAAGCAAAAGAGCACTGGAGATCCACATTGCTAATACGTGCAAATCAAATCCTAAAGAATTTTACAGTTACATTAGAAAGAAAAAGGTTATGACTACATCAATAGGTCCTCTAGAAACAAACAATGGCAAACACACTGAAAATGAGGTCGAAATGGCAAACATTCTTAACGATTACTTTGCATCTGTTTTTACAGTAGAAAACACCACCAGAAACCTACTGTTACCCACAAACCAAGCAAATAGCACAGTCCTTAGTAACTATGCTATCCATAATAACGATATCCTTTCAGCCATAAATAGTACAGGCATAAACAAAACCCCTGGCCCCGATAAAAAATCACCGAGAATTCTCAAAGAAGCAAAACATGAGTTACTGCTGCCACTCTCTGTCTTATTCAATAAATCATTAAGTACTGGGAAAGTTCCACGTGAATGGAAACTAGCAAATGTAACACCAATTTTCAAAAAAGGAAATTAGTCGCACCCAGGAAATTACAGACCAATCAGCTTAACATCAGTAGTGTGCAAGTTAATGGAAAAAATCATAAGAGATAAAATAGTTAATTATCTAGAAGAAAATAATATAATTAAAGACTCGCAACATGGATTCAGACATCGTCGTTCATGCTTAACTAACTTACTGGACTTCTTCCATGATGTTTACAAATCATACGATGACTCAAGAGCAGTAGATATAATTTACCTCGACTTTCAGAAAGCATTTGACACTGTCCCTCACAAGCGTCTCATGAGAAATATAGAAGCACATGGAATAAAAGGAAAGACGCAAAAATGGTTACAAGACTGGCTGTCAGACCGAAAACAGCGAGTTGTGATAAACGGAAAGGAATCCAAATGGCGTAATGTGATCAGCGGCGTTCCCCAAGGCTCAGTACTTGGACCGATACTTTTTATTATCTATATAAATGACATTGATGAGGGTCTAAATTGTAAAATATCCAAATTTGCAGATGATACTAAAATAACCAGTAAAGTCACTTCAGAATTACAGTGGCAGCATTTACAAAATGACCTTAATACTTTAGCAAGCTGGGCAGAAAAATGGCAAATGAAATTCAACACAGAAAAATGTAAAGTACTTCATATTGGAAGTAACAATGTCCATGCAAATTACAAAATGAACAATGTACAGACAGTGAAAAGGATCTTGGTGTGATAATATCAAATGACCTAAAACCAAGCAAGCAGTGTACCGATGCGGTTAAAATTGCAAACAAGCTAGTGTGTTTTATTGGAAGAACTTTCAAGTTTAAATCGGAAAAAGTCATACTTGCCTTGTACAACTCGCTAGTGCACCCCCATCTTGAGTATTGTGTGCAATTCTGGTCTCCGTACTACTGAAAGGACATTGAAAAATTAGAGAAAACTCAGTGAAGAATCACAAAAATGATACCACGACTTAGAAACAAACCATATGAGGAACGCCTTGAAGAACTTAAATTATTTAGCCTAACGAAGCACAGGTTAAGAGGGGACCTTATTGAAGTTTTCAAAATCATGCAGGGATACGACAACTTAGACATGAATAAATATTTTGATATAGACCGGTCGAGTCAAACCAGAAGTAATGGCTGCAAAATCATGGGAAAGCGATTCCAATCCCACGAAGCAAAATACTTCTTCTTTAACAGAGTTGTAAATATCTGGAACAGATTACCCTCAGATACCGTGAACAGTATCTCAATGGAGACATTCAAAAACAAATTAGACAAGTATTTGCACGAAAATCCTCAGCTGACTCTTTTTCTGTCCGAATAATTTGCTTTTATAGCTACGGTACATGTAAGTTCATGCCCCTTTAGTGTACAAGACACCCCGTAAACAATGTACCCGTACATAGTGTTGCGTCATGATATTATACATTTTCAATTAATTCGGTGCAAACAAAGCAATATAAGCACAGATTAGGATCTGCACAGATAACCCTGAGTTAACGGTCACTACTTTTACTTTCGACCTGTGATGGGCTGTGGATCACTGAGGGTCCATGTTAGTCAAGTGACCACCATCGGGATTTTTTTAATGTACCAGGGGTCACTGCTTCAGGATGAAACTTGTGTACTTGTCCCATATGGGAGAGATCCCTGTCTCAGTGGAGTGAACGGAGCTAGGGCCTGACTGACTGCTGCCTACCTTAAAAGCGCCAGGCAAGGCTGCCGCACCACCCCTAAACATCCACACTGTGCAGTCCCCTCGTGTCTACAGGACACCCCGTTAACTTAACATAGCATCACGTCACGTCATTATACGTTTTTCGATTTACCCAAAGCAAATGAGGTAATATACAGTAAGCACAGATTAGGATTTGCACAGATAACCCTGAGTTAACGGTCACTACTTTTACTTTCGACCTGTGATGGGATGTGGATCACTGAGGATCCATGTTAGTCAAGTGACCACCATCGGGATTTTTTTAATGTACCAGGGGTCACTGCTTCAGGATGAAACTTGTGTACTGTCCCACATGGGAGAGTTCCCTGTCTCAGTGGAGTGAACGGAGCTATTGCCTGATTGACTGCTGCCTACCTATAAAGCGCCAGGGAAGGTTGCCGCACCACCCCTAAACATCCACTCTGTGCATTGCACATCCACACTGTACACTGTGCAGTCCCCTTTTATCTAAGACACCCGTCCTATATACTTTTCAATCTCCCCAATGCAAAGAAAGCAATATAAGCACAGATTAGGATCTGCACAGATAACCCTGAGTTAACGGTCACTACTCTTACTTTCGACCTGTGATGGGCTGTGGATCACTGAGGGTCCCTGTTAGTCAAGTGACCACCATCGGGATTTTTTTAATGTACCAGGGGTCACTGCTTCAGGATGAAACTTGTGTACTTGTCCCACATGGGAGAGTTCCTTGTCTCAGTGGAGTGAATGGAGCTATTGCCTGATTGACTGCTGCCTACCTAAAAAGCGCCAGGGAAGGTTGCTGCACCACCCCTAAACATCCACTCTGTGCATTGCACATCCACATTGTGCACTGTGCACTCCCCTTTAATCTAAGACACCCGTCCTATATACTTTTCAATCTCCCCAATGCAAAGAAAGCAATATAAGCACAGATTAGGATCTGACTTTCGACCTGTGATGGGCTGTGGATCACTGAGGATCCCTGTTAGTCAAGTGACCACCATCGGGATTTTTTTAATGTACCAGGGGTCACTGCTTCAGGATGAAACTTGTATACTTGTCCCATATGGGAGAGTTCCTTGTCTCAGTGGAGCAAACGGAGCTAGGGCCTGATTGACTGCTGCCTACCTTAAAAGCGCCAGGCAAGGCTGCCGCACCACCCCTAAACATCCACACTGTGCAGTGTGTAGCTTCCACGTTATGTCCACAGACTTCCCATTAACTCAATGTAACCGGTTTATAATGTCATGCCGTAACTATTATTTTATTTGTTTACTTTCTCTTTCAGGTTACTCTATCGGGTAGCTTATAGATAAAGTATTATAGAATGTGACTTTTCCTTTCCAGTGTTTCCTATAAAATTTCCATGTCAGTTTTTCCATGCCGCATGGTGGTTTTTCTCACTTTTTCCTGGAGGGTTTGGTGGTGGGGGGAGCCTTCTTGCTTTACTATCCTTATCCTTCAACATGTAGAGTTAGATCTTGTAGTCATAGTTTTCTCTAACAAGCAGCCTCGAAAGGACCATAAGGTCTGTTGCTGTTTGCTTTCCTGTGTGTAATCCTGTGTGTGTGTAACTACTCTTCACTCTCATCCTTTCGTACCCATCTCCACTCTCACTCTCTCACACCAGCATCCAACGAGCTCCTTTCATCTCTCTTATCACCATTCCACTTTACCCCTCATATTGTTTTCTCCTCATAACCACCATCACCCCTCTCACATCCCCAACCCACACTCTCCCCATACACCTCTCAAATCCCCACCTCAATTCCCTTCACTTCCAAAACTTCTACCCTTTCTTTCCCCGGTCTCATTTCCCACTTCCTTGCACCATATAGAGTAGCCTCTTGATCCAGATAGTCCCGTAGCCCTAACGTCAGGCAGTCACGCTCCTACTGCAGCCACGAGCCTATTCACACCAACACTCAACTCATCTCAACCCGCCTTTTTACTATCTGCACCACTATAAAGCTGTCCCGGCACCTGTGATTCGGAGTCTCGCTTCGCTTGTTCGGTGGTTCGGAGGAGTGGGTCGTGACTGAGCTGATTCCGATCTAAGTAATGCTCTCTGTTTTCCCATATTTTATATATAGATGTAAACGTCCTCATTTAAGCTGAATCTAATTCTGGCTTACAGGATGTTTTGCCACATATTTTCATCTATCAGGTTAGCGTCAGTGACGACAGTCTGGTATATTATTTGGCATATTATTCTGGCATATGTCAGACTATTTTACTTACAATGATTAGAGCCAGGGGAGTTCATACAGGTTTCTCTCTCTCTCTCTCTCTCTCTCTCTCTCTCTCTCTCTCTCTCTCACACCCACGCACATTCTAACAATGAGAACCAGTGTGGAAGCCTTTTCATCTCATTTCTCTTTTGCAACGTGTATTATTTAAAGCTATACATTTCTTCACCATACACATTATAAACTAATGTTATAAAACCGACGCTGTCTCTGTAATTATTTTGCCTTATGCTTTAAAACAGTACAGTTTCAATTTTGTTTTCAACTCGATTTTGTTCACAGATTACATTCAGCCTACTTTGGTAGGAGAGATGAATCAGATTCCTACATTTCTTTTCTTTTTTTTTTTACACGGCTTTGATCTAGCTGTCCCTTCATGTGCCAACAAATGATCCAAGGCCATTTTTGTCGTCTCTGTTCAATGGCACTCGCCCATAATGCAATCCCACCTCACCAAGTCTCATCGCCAGTGAATTGCAGGTAGGAAGAAATTTGGAAAGAGGAATTTTTAAGTCTGCTCAAAGGCACTCACTCATTTTGTATCCCCATCTTACTGTCAATACACTAAGTCTCATTCCAAGTCTGACCTGAGAATAGACTTTGCAAGAGTCATAATTTAATCTCTCTTCATATGTATTCTCTCATATTCTGCCTCTGTCTAGATATCATTCCAACGGGCGTTACTGTTCTGTGAAGAACCTTTGTCGGAAGAGCTTTAAGTCTCCGTTACAGACACTCGCACATATCTGTACCTCTGTCTCACTATTATTTCACAAAGTCGCATCGCAAGGCTGTCTGAACTGGAAAGCGGCTATACCAGAGGCATTCACTCCCATGAAATTTAACAACTAGATTCTGTATAGCTTCAAGGGTGAGCCACAAAGGGCCAAGACATTTGTGGGTCATAAAAAAACGGAGTGAGAATGATGCCGAGTTTATATATTAATTTTTTCAACTGGGCATCATTAGACACGCCCTCTTTACCATCCCATCACCTAAATTTACAGCGGCCATTATCGGTTATGTAATTGTATGGTTATTAATTATCATGCCAATCTCCAAACAGACGGCAAAAAGTAGATCAGATATTGACGTTAAGGTTGATGGAGGTGACTGGGATGGTTCTATTATAGACTAATTATTTACAGGTGGGATGACAGGAGGATGAGGAAACTGTGAAGGGAAGAAGAGGAAAGATGAGGAGAGGAGAAGGAGCTGGAGAGGGGGAGATGGTGATGGAGAAGGGGAGGGAAGAGAGGAGAATTGGGGAGAGAAAGCAATTGGAGAGATGAGGACCGGGCAAGGGAGGAGGGAGAAGGAGAGTAGGAAGGAGATGGTATGAGAGAGGGAAGGGGGAGGGAGAGAGAGGAAAGGAGGAGGGAGAAGTGGGCGGAGGAGATAGAAGAGAAAGGAGCGATGGGGGAGAGGAAGTGAAGAGAGATGCAGGGAAAGTGGCTGAATAAGGAGAGAATGAGTGGAAGAAGATAATGAGGGGCGAGAGACAGAGAAGAGGAGGGAGGGAGAGAGGGAGGGAGGTGAGGGAGGCAGTAGGACGGACGGGGAGCGGAGAATTAGGAAGGGAGAAAAGTCTGTAGATGGAGAGAGAGAGAGAGAGAGAGAGAGAGAGAGAGTCCCCATAATTATAACTTTTGCAAGTCACACCTATTGCCACAACCCGCCCCCACCTTGCTAGTCTACCTTACAGTATCATTTCCATCACCAGACCTGCCCTGGGATCCGCAAACTAACTTACGGTAATTTCACTCTCATAACTTAGATTTGGTTTCGCAGGAAGAGCAAATAGACACAGCAAGTTCCTGGAGTCCGATTTCCTCCTAGTCCTTCTTGTAAATTCGTCTTAGTAACGACAGGGAAATCCTGGAAAGGTGGTGTGTGGTCAAGTAGCTTTAAGATCTGAAAAATTTCCTCGCGCAACTAAGAATTGGTTTTGTGGGAAGAACTAATGGCATAGGACGATCACATATTCTCGTTTCCTTGCCCTTTCAACCTAGCACACTCTTAGTTACAAAGAACTACAAAGAAAATCAACCAGCAACAGACCTATTTGCCCTCCTGATGTTGTTTATGACTGGATAGGTTACAAGTAAGTTAACTACTGTACGGGTAAAGGACAAGGATAGTAAAGCAGGGAAATGCTATTAAGTTTATATGTGGCTAACTGGACTCCAAGAACAAAATACCTAAGTCCTCTGGCCGAAAGTGTTAAAAATACAAGTACTGTATATAATTTTACACATTATTAATGGTAGAAAGAGTCTGATGAAATGTAAGGGATGTTTGTTTAGTAATCATGCGTGAATAATTTGTAATCTGTATCGAGGATAATAAACTTGAAATTTTCCGCATGTTATAATAAAAAAGGGGGGGGGGGAACCGTATTTATAAACTCAACCAAGTTTCAATTGTGCATAAGATTGTTACCTCCGCCAAAGTGGTTATGCTTTTGCTCACATTGGTTTGTTTGTTTGTTTGTCTCTCTGTTAGAAGGATTACTCAAAAAGTTATAAACGGATTTTGATGAAACTTTGTGGAAGGGTCAGCCATGGGACAAAGAAGAAAAGATTAAGTTTGGGGGGCCGATCCAGATCCAGATCCGGAGTATTCCGCACAATATCTCCAAAAGTTCTCAAATGAATTTCAATGAAATTTTGTGGAAAGGAGGGCCATGGAGCAAGAAAGAATTGGTTAAATTTGGGTCGAATCCGGTTCCGGATTCGGATCATATATCCAAGGACCCGGATCCTTTTTAATGGCAATGGCATTGACGGAGCTATGTGGTCTCTGAGTGGTTTCTAGTTTGTCTCAGTGAATGTTTTCCTGCTTGTTTGTCTGTCTGTTAGCAACTTTACTCAAAAAGGTTATGAGCGGTTTTTTATGAAATTTTGTGGAAGGGTTGTCCTTAGGCCAAGAAGAAATTATTAAATTTTGGGGCGGATCCGAATCAGGATCCGAATCCTAAATTCACGGATCATGATTCGGATCCTTTTTAATGGCAATGGCGTTGGCCATGATGGATTGGTTTAAACCAAGTGGTTAAAGCAATGGTTTTGGGGGGTTGTTTTTTCTAAATAAATCCATTGATTTTGTTCCAATATATGTCTTTAATTTTTAAACTCTGAATACGATTCATGGCATTTCAGTGTAATATAACATAATATATAATGTTATATAATATTTATTGAATGAAATTCTGCAGGAATTGTTAGAGAAAGGAAAGTTTTGATAACAATTTAGCACAATGACGACTGATGTTCTTATAACTATATTTTATATTATCATTACAGATATTAAATGATCAAAACTGGGTACCGGTAATACAAAATTTTGCTTTTATCCAGCATCTATTTCTATTAAAGATGTAGAGCTATTAATTTCAGATTTACCGGTAGTTATTGATACCTACTACGGTACTTCATAATCTAATTATGGGGAAAAAAGACGTATCTCGAAACTGGGGAAAAACATCCAACTCTAAAAAAAGAATATGTATCCCCATTATTTGCACATAAATAATACAATATAACTACATATAGCTGTGGAACTGGTGCAGGTTCTTTATTTACAAATCTAATTGAAAATGCCAAAATAATCATATACCGGTATTAATCTAACTCCATAGAAAAAATAAACACAAACTTTAAGATTAAAAAAAAAAAAACAGGATTCCTTGCCAGAATGAAGTAACTCAATCACTTTACTTCAGTGTTCTCGATAATATAAGTTAACCACACTATAAACAGTATATATATATATATATATATATATATATATATATATATATATATATATATATATATATATATAAAACATGTGGTATCAACGCAATTAATACAGAAAAAATACATTAAAACCTAATAAATATACCATTGAAGCCCCTCCTAAAAAAAAACATGTTTTTTGGTTCATTTGGAAATTCATAGTTTTTGTTTTTTTTTATGAAAAAACGTGTTCTTTTCCCACCCAGGCACTGGTGGAGGTATGCGCCCTCTGAATGCTTTCTAGTTTGTATATATTTTTGTCCTCACACATACAGCTACCAAAGTTTCATAATAAAATCAGTTATTAAATTTAAAAAAAAGAGAAAACAAAACTATCTGCAATAATAGCTCAACCACTTCAGTTCGCGGACGTGTTATTTTTATTCATTTATCAATTTACATATTTATTTAAAGGTTATGCTAAAAGGGGCAAATGGAGGCCATATCCAGCCTCTCAAGTTATAAATGTCTCTCCTTAACTGAATAATGTCGTCTGAAGGTAGCAAGATGGAAATGAACACAATTCCCTCGAACTGCAGGGACGAGGTGTTATGGGGACACGTTTATCTTGCAAATAAATACGACCCCAGATCTCATTTACCTCGGAGTTAATTATCAGTTAGCGTCCCTACAGTGAACTGGCCAAGCCAGTAATCACGTAATCAGCAGCGTGTATTTGGTACCTTTGTAGTTTCTGCGGTATAATATCTGTCGCTGGAGAAATATAAATAGCAAAAGTTGACACTATAGTAGTTTAAGGGAGACTATCGGTGGTATTCCTAAATATTTCTTTTCCCTGTAGAGGCTTGGGGAGGAAATCATTATCGAAACTGGTGTTTTTAAAATATCTTTCCCTCTGTGGACTCAGGCTCTTTCTAGCGGCCTAAATTACTGAAACCTGAGGGAATTAACCCATCTAATCTGCATTCCTAAGCCTCTCTCCCTTCTCCGTCCTCACACTTCTCTGGGTAAAGCACAAGAAATAAAGACATTTACTGGTGTATCGCTATGAGTCTCCGTGTCATACATTAAGGTTAGTCTTCTGAAATATAATGACTTTGACGGCTTTATCGACCTGATTTTCCTTGTCATACAATAGGGTTAATCTTGTGTGTTGCTGCTGTTGGTGATGTTGATGTAGTAGTAGGGGTGGTAAAGGTGCAAGTGGTCGTGGTGGTTTTTATTTGTTGGTGGTGGCTCTGGTGATGGCGGTGGTGGTGGTGGTGGTGGTGGTGGTGGTGATGGTGGTTTTTGTTGTTGGTTGTTGGTGGTGGTTATGGTGATAATGATGAGATTGGTGATGGTGGAGGTGAGGTGGTGGCGGTTTTTGCTATTGGTTGGTGATGGTGGTGGTGGTCGGGTGGTTTTTGTTGTTGGGTGGTGGTGGTGGTTATGGAGATGATTTTATTGGTGCTGGAGGTGGTGGTGTTGTTGGTTGGTGGTGGCGGTTATGCTGAGAATGGTGATATTGATGGTGGTGGTGGTGGCAGTTTTTGCTGTTGGTTGGTGATGATGGTGGTGGTCGGGTGGTTTTTGTTGCTGAGTGGTGGTGTTGGTTATGGTGGTGATGATTTTATTGGTGATGGAGGTGGTGATGATGGATCTGGGGGCTGGTGGGGGTAATGATGTTGCTGGTGATAGTGGTGAAAGGGGTGGTGATGCTGGTGATCATGATGGTAGGTGGTGGTGGTGGAAGGGATGTTGGTGTTGGTAGTGGTGATGGTGACAGTGGAGGGTGATACAGAAATGGCGTCCTTGTACTGAAAAGGTTAGCAAGACTGAATGAGCCTAGATTTAGACGTAAAGCAAAGCTGCAGAAAAGAACAACAGACAAGAGCCGGTAATTTTCTGTTAGTCACTGCTGTAGCTGGTTTTCTTAACAAACTAACCTGTTTCGTCAGGTGATTTGTATGCCCTTGATGACACACAAATACAGCCATGCAAGCTCATACATACATACATACATACATGAATACACAGCTCCTCTATCTTTACATTCCTATCAACCTACATGCACATACATACATGCACACATTCTCTCTCCACCTACCTACCTATCTGCCTACATATATACTGCACTCGTACAGTCACTCTCTCTCTCTCTCTCTCTCTCTCTCTCTCTCTCTCTCCTCACTGCGTATGCAAACAATTAAACCTTCATTAGCGCTTTTTGGACTAAAATAAACGGAAGAAAAATACTGCTTTGGCCTTCCTAATTTCCATGTACAATTTTTCCTCGGGTAATTGGGATGTAGGAAGCTCTAACTCCCTCTCGCTACTACTCACACACTTTTTTATTTATCTATTTATTTATTTATTTCGTGTTACCACCAAATCAATTTTATTCAGGTGACCGAAATACTAGCTAATAAAGGTATAAAAAACTCTCCAGAATGACACTATATGCAGCTGGTCCTTCACATACACAGCTGCTTGACTGTTGTTCTGCTTTCACCAGTCTGTCTTTCCTTCTACCTAGGGCCTCCGGTCTCTCTTAAACGTTACGTGCGCACGGATGTCAAATTAAAGGATCCTAATCGTGGTTTTCTGTTGTTCATTTTACTTGGAGGAGACAACTTTTCCAGGTTCCCAAGTGCTGGTTCTTTTCATCTGCATTAAAAAATAAAAAAATCTCGCTTTGAACATAACTAAGCCACTTCTTGTAATTTACACCAGACGATTTTATTGATCAAAGAGAAATCCAAGAAATTCACCATCCAATCTTCCATCTATTATCTCATCCAGGACAGTTTTATTAGGAGCGTAGGGGTCTGAGGCTAGATTATTCAAATATTCATCGCAGGAGTGATCAGTCGGTTATCCCTAAACAACGTGAAGTGAGCAATAAACCAAAACTCTTCGGATTAAAACCTCTTTGCTGTACTCAGATGGAGACCCTCAACCCAACGAGCCAGTAGACGCTCAAGAGGCAAAGGCACAAAAACTATCTCCATTAACCTGTTGCCAGTCTTGCACACACTTGCATAGTCGACTTGGGCTACCCCAGGCGGGTTCTGTTTTGGCGCCTGGTAGTCAGAGTTAAGTGGTGTTTGAGTGATGAGGTGCAACTGTTGTCTGGCGTATTCATGGTGTGTGTGTGTGTGTGTGTATGTGTGTGTGTATGTGTGTGTGTGTGTGTGTGTGTGTGCTTAACCCTTATCCTCTCTCCTTCATGTTCTCCATCTTCCCTTTACTTACCTAACTCAACCCTTTCTCCCACACTCACCCTGCCACATCACATCCCTACCGCACCCCACAATCAATCTACTCGAAGCCCTGAAGTATCCTTGACCAAATAGAGAGAAAGTTTGCTTAAGAACACCTCACCAAGAGATAACGATAATAAATAAGATTATAATGCACTCACATATTTCCCACGCCATAAGATAACGATAACAAATAGCAAGATAATACCCCTCACATATTGCTTGCGATACTCTGGGCTCTCCAAAACCGCGGAATAAAAACCGTAATTGAAGTCTCAGTCATTATAATATTTATACCCCCCCTCCCTCAACCCACAGTCTCATCTATACCCCACCTCATTCCTGTTTTACACTACTGGGTTTTATATCATCGCCTGCTAAAACCCCCAACCAATTCTCTAGCTCCTATTCCCCATTTCTTTTACACAGTGTAGGGGTTTACACTGCCCTTCCATTAGCCTCCACCCCTGCATTCACACCTCCTCCCCTCCACTTGCTATGATCGATCCTCCACCCGATTAACATAATTGCCGTAGAACCAAACTCCCCCCCCCCCCCGTTTTTATTTTCTTTTTAGCTCCTGCGAGCTGCTAAGATTTCGCTCAGCTCAAACAAATAAAAAGCAGCTGATGTTATCGTAAATATCTTCAATACAATGCTTAAAGTACTGAGACGCCTTATAAACTCCTTGACTGCCGCCATGTCTTCCAGGCGTAGCAGCTAAGAGATAAACTTATTTATTCATGGACGTCACTTTACCTGATACAAAAACATCAGAACACACGTCTTCGACGACACTTACAAGAGGGAAGGATGAAGGAGACTGCACTTTTTCAACGCAACTAATGAATAATGGATGAGATATTGTAGGGTACGAAACACTACAAAAGATTCATGACAGAATTTTAAACTAGAAACGACTGCGCTCCCACATCTACAACAAATAATATTGCAAGGGATTTTGTACAAATAAAGAACACTGCAATAATTTCCTGATCATTCACACACACACACACACACACACACACACACACACACACACACACACACACACACACACACACACACACAGAAAGACCTCCACACCAACGCCTTAAATGATGAATATCGTTGACGTGTCTTGTATCAAACCCCGCGTCATTTCAAACATTCATCATAAAATAATTGCAACACGGGGACGTAAGCCAATGTGCGATTTAGCAGCAATTTCACTACTACTACCAATTGATTTCTCCCTAAGAAAAGAAGGGGGGCTGGGGCACCTCGTAGTCCAGTACAGTGTCATTAAGTCTGTATTTAACTCCCCACCTCCGATCGAAAAGTCTCAGCTGAGCTAAATAACATTCTATGAATATAGCAGGAATAAATAAAAACAAAATGCTTAACTGGACAGGAATCAATTATCAACAAAACTTGCACAAAATAACACACACGCACACACACACACACACACACACACACACACACACACACACACACACACACACACACAAAATGCAGAAATACACTGGTACAGCAGAGTAGTGAGCCTCCTAAACCCACGATATGATTTTTTTTTATGTGATGGTCAGTACAGATTTCGGGTGTAGCGCCTGCACTCCTCTTGGCTGTCTTTATATCTCACTATATAACTTTATTTCGTGTCAATAAAAACACCTTGTATACAGTAACTTGATCTGTCTGACCAATTACTGATGCTGCATTTTGTGAGGGGTGACCTAGACGAAGATCCTCCAGGCATTTGTATCCCTATTAGTAATACATCTTCTCTCTAGATTTACCTCCCCTTCTTTCATGTACCCACCACATCGCTCTCAAAGACCTGTTTATTTGCTAACAACAGTCTCGCACACCGCGCTTCACTTGCATCCTCACCACATCACATCAACTGGCATTTGACCTTTACTACTTCTTCTAACCCCACACTCCTACACTATTCCCCTCACACACTCCCCCACTATCTCGCCCTCGGTCCACCTCTTCTTTTTCTTCTAACATCACTTCCCTCAAACACTTTTCCCACCACCCAAACACGAGCAATTTGATCTCTGTAACTAAATGACAATCAGTTACATACACTCCACCCGCTCACTGAGGTACACTCCACCCACTCACTTACGTACCCCCCATCCTCTTAACATGCAGAATCAACAGCAGCCATACATCACACGTACGCACCCTCAGTGGATAAATATGCGCTTGGTTGAAACTTAATATAAACGATTCGACAACGACCAACGACAGGAACAGAAAAAAAAGAAAAAAAGAAAGAGAAAACAAAGAGGGGTAATGGATTATCTGTGGGACCTGCCACTCAAGGAGAAGGACGAGGCATTCAGAATGAAGAGGCTGGTGCAATTCTGATGAGAGAGAGAGTACACGTGTGTGTGTGTGTGGGGGGGGTGTTTTACCTGGTTATATTTTGCGACGTTTGGGGGGAAGAAGTTGAGGTAGGTGGTGAACCAGGTGGAAAGGAAATTAGAGAAGAAAAAAAAGCCTTTCATAGTCGAGCATTCCGAGATGGTACTGCAATTCTGATTTGGAAAGGAGGAGGGAAGAGCAAGTCTGATTTGGAAGGGAGGAGGGAAGAGCAAGTGAGGTAATGAGGAGGGAGAGAGGGATGGTGAGGAGAGAGGAGGTGAGTGAGGGAGAAAGAGGAAGAGGACTGAGGGGGAGTACAAAGGAGTACAAAGGAAAGCAAGCAGCAACAGGCCTTATGGTCCTTTCGAGGCTGTTTGTTACAGAGTAGACTATGACTCCGAGATCTAACTGTACATGCTGAAGGATAAGGATAGTAAAGTAAGAAGTCTCACCCAGCCTCCAAAACCTCCAGTTAAAACTGGCAAGAAAAAGTGAGAAAAACCACCATGCAGCATGGAAAATCCGACATGGAAATTTCATAGAAAAGATTGGAAAGGAAAAACTACATTCTATAATACATTAACTATAAGCTACCAGTATGAATAACCTGAAAAAGAAAGTAGTAAAGTAAAATGAATAATCAAATAAATAAATAACTAATGCATGACACTATGTACGGGTACGTTTAGTTAACGGGGTGTCTGCAGACACAGCGTGGAAATTGCACAGTGCACAGTGTGGATGTTCAGGGGTGGTGTGACAGCGTTGCCTGGCACTATTAAGGTAGGCAGCAGTCAATCAGGCCCCAGCTCCGTTCATTCCACTGAGACTAGGAACTTTCCCATGCAGGACAAGCCCACAAGTCACCTCCTGAAGCAGTGACCCCTGGTACATTAAAAAATCCTGATGGTGGCCACTTAACTAACAGGGACTCTCAGTGATCCATAGCCCATCACAGATTAAAAGTATGAGTGGTGACCGTTATCTCAGGGCTATATGTGCATATCCTAGTCTGTGCACATACTTTATTTGCATTTAATAAATTGATCCAGGCTCTAAAAAAATAAAATAAAATAAAAAATTATACATACACAAGTGTTTTATTCAAGAGTAAACATATTATGCTGGGGGTTGGACGACAAATACTTATCCAGACGGCCTTTAAAGGTTTACTGTATTACAATTTACTACACTGGAGGGCAATTTATTCCATATATTTACAACTCTATTGAAGAAGAAATGCTTAGCTTCATGCAACTGCAATCGTTTGCCAGTTATTTTATGCCCATTGCCTCTAGTATAATTCGAGTGATCAACTGTGAAGTATTTATCGACAGCCATGTTATCATGTCCTTTGAATATTTTGAATACTTGAATTAAATCTCCTCGTATCCTCCGTTTAGTTAGGGTAAATAGATTCAGGGCCCCTAAACGTTCCTCGTACAGTTTATTTCTCAATCTAGGTATCATCTTTGTCATCCTTCACTGCACTCTTTCAAGCTTTTCCATATCCTTTTTATAATACAGTCACCAAAACTGAACGTAATACTCCAAGTGCGGACGTACTAAGGAATTATACAAAGTGAGGACAATATTATCGGATTTATATTAAAATGCTCTGCCTATGAATCCAATTTACTGGCTTTTTTCACAGCTTCTGTATATTGTTTGCTTGGTTTCCTAAGTCTTTTTCATCGTTTACCCTATCAAGTTGGACATTATTCATGCTATAACTGGCTCTTATATTTTTACTGCCAATGTTTAACACTTTGCATTTATTAATATTGAAATCCATTTTCCAGACTTGGGCCTAGTTAAACAGCTGATCAAGATCTCGCGGAATTGCCTGCCTTTGCAGGGCTGTATCTGCTCTGTTACCTATTTTAGTATCATCAGCAAATTTTGAAATCTTACAACACAATCCTTCGTCAATATCATTTACATGTATTAAGAAAAGAATAAGACCTAACACTGAACCCTGCAGCACTCCACTTGTAATGTTTATCCAGTCTGACTCTTTTCCATTTATTACAACTCTTTGTTTTCGTCTGGTGAACCAATCTTCTACCCACCCGAGAACACTTCTGCTGAAACCATGTGCCTTTAGCTTCCGAAGGAGTCTTTTGTGTGGAACTTTGTCAAAAAGCCTTTTGAAAATCGAGGTATACCACATCAACAGATTTAGTCTCGTCGTACATGTTCAGTATACCATTGAAAAAGTTAAGCAGATTCGTGAGGCAAGAGTGATTATTACGAAAACCATGTTGCGAATCTTTCATGAGATTGTTTGTTTCTAAGTGTTTTACAAACTTGTCTCTGATAATAGTTTCAAGCAATCTGCAAACCACCGATGTTAAACTAATTGGGCAGTAGTTTTCTGGTTAGGCTTTGTTGCCCTTTTTTAATATTGGGGTTATGTTAGCAAGCTTCCATTTATGTGGCACCTCACTGCTCTTAAGTGATAAGTTAACAAGTTCAGATAAAGGCTTTGATATTTCATTCTGTAGTTCCTTCAATACATGTGAAGATATTTTGTCCAGTCCTGGTGTTTTATTCTCTTTTAATTTGTTTATTGCAAGCAGTACGTCGCAATCGCTAACTGTAATGTCAGTGATTATGTTGCCCTCTTCCATAGGAATGGGGGAAACAGTAGGAATCGTATGTGTATTTTCTGTTGTTAATACTGACACGAAGAATGTATTAAGATTTTCGGCATTGTAGTTTCATCAGTGTGCTCTCTGTTATTTGTGATTAAGGGACCGATTGATGGAGTTCTTACCTTTTTGCCTCTTATGTAACAGAAATTCTTTGAGATTTGATATACTGATACTGGAAATATGTTCCTCAAGGTTTTTCTTACTGCATTTAATTAATTTTTTTGCTTCCCATCGAAGGGCAATGTATTCATTTTTATCACCTGACGGCACTGTTGAGAGTTTCTGTAAAAAAATTCGATGCATCATTGATATATAAAGTTTCGACAATGGGATGCCAGTCACCTGCACCTACAGTTGCCTTTAATTTCTTAAAATTTGCTCTCTTAAAGTCGGGCACTTTCTCGCAACTAGCCCTGACACTGTCTTCACTGAATTTAATGTTAAATGTAACTATGCTATGATCACTTGTACTAATCTCTTCTCCTACAATAACGTTACTCACTACATTTTCTGATGTAGCTAAGACAAGATCTAGGATGTTAGATCCACGTGTTGGATAATTTACAAATTGATACAAAGAACTTTCCTGCAAGTTTGTATAAAGGTCTAACCCTGTGTGTGAGGATAGTGCTTCTCCCCATTTTGGAATTGGTAAATTAAAATCACCAAGTATTACAGTGCTTTGCATACAAGATTTTTCGGCAATTTGATTGTAGATTTCATTAGAGGGAGAGAGAAGGATGGGCAGGGCAGGGCAGGGTAGGGTCAAAGGCCATACAGATTAATGATCTAACCTTCTTTAGCGCAGTAATGGGATTTAGTTTCTAGTCTGTAAAGTATGTTATTGATGGTTATTGAGGGCTTGCTAACGTTCGAGAGGTTATTCCTAATCCGAATTAAATAATCCTGCAGTAACTAGAATCCGTCCATTAGTCCATCGTCATATCCTGTATTGCCCAATCAAGAAAGCTGCATCCTAAGACTAGGGTATTCAATCTAGATATTTTAGGTGTGGATGACCTGTTACTCTACCCTGAGTGTCAATATGTGAAGCAACAAACCTCAACGACCCCTTGTACTCCACACAGTAAGAGTCACATTCTGCTGGAGCGAAAGAACTCACTAGACCACAGGCATCCATTTACTGTTTATGTGGATACCAGCCAGCGTATCCCTTGGCTTTCTGGATTCATTTTAACTCCAGAATACTCATGTAATACTATATCGGGTTCGTGGATGGTGCGTCACAACAAACTGTAAACAAAAATGAAGTCGCCTGCAACGACATTTCCCAAGAATAATAGGGCTTGTTCTGAATAGTTATCATCATCACCATCATCATCATCAAAACACCATGTCCCACCACGTCATGGGATAAGCACACAGTATACGTAAACAAGAGATGATTTCCAGGCACAAGGTTTAATTATTTATTTACTTATTTAAAGACGCTTACGAGGAATTTTATCGAAGACCTCTGCAGGAAAGAAGAGTTTTAAGTGAACGCGTGACTCATTTAAGGTTCAGTAGAGTTTTAGGATTTTTTTTTCTTTTTTTTCTTTTTTAGGTGAAGGAAGAGCTAACAGAGAACGAGTGATTGTAAAATTTAGGTTTAGGAGAGTTGGATGTTTCTGGGAGTTGGGTGATATAAATATACTTTTTTGTGTGAATTTTTTCGGTGGTGGTGGTGGGTGTGCGACGGCAATATAAAGAAGACATCTTGGTTCTGAGCACTGGCTGGCTTTATACTTCCTGCTCGGATTCTCTTAAAGATAAGAGACTTGTGGCTGACAGCGCAGGAGGGTCGTGATGGTGATGTGAAATGTAAGTGTGCGTGGGGGAGGGGGATGGTAGGAATGGGTAGAAGCAGTGGGAATAGGGGTGGAGGGAAGAGTGTAGAAGGAGGGTTTGGTTTTGTGGTGCGCTGGTGGTGATGATAGGAGTGAGTGGTGGTGATGGATTGGTGGTGAAGTAAAGGTGTGTGAAACACGTTGGGTGGTGGTGAAGGTGTCTGAAATGTGATGGCTAGTAAAGATGACATGTAATGTGGCGATGCGGGTTAGAGAAGCGGGAGGGAGTCCAGTGGTAATGAAGTGAGAACGATGATGGTGCTGGCAGGGCCTGAAGTAAAGCGTTATTGGGTGGTGTCCACAATGTGTCAAGCAGTGATGAGGTGTTTGGAGAATGTGTTTTGCTGAGAGATGATGAGACTTGTACTGGTGGTCATGAGGTGGTGATGATGGTGACGGAACTGGTGGTGATGTGTGGTTCGTTGGGTGGTGATAGTGTTTGTATTTTTAGTGGTGATAAAGTCGTGATGAGCTTGGTTATGTGTGAAGTTTGTTTGGTGATGGGTTTGGCAGATGTCCTTCTCCTGTGTCTATCCGTTCAGTGCACCGACGAATAGTGATATGGCCACTGAAAAATGAAGCTATAATGGTGTTAAAACAATCACTATGGATCAGTTTGCTAGGTGTTAAAGTGATAGTAGCATTGCGATTAGGTGTTAGTAAAGGTAGTTATTAATAAAAGGTAGGATGTTTGGAAGTGATGAACATAGAAAATTGTTTGTATTGATAGGAGGAGGAGGAGGAGGAGGAGGAGGAGGATGATGTAGGTAGCCGGAGAAGCAACTGGACATGAAGAGATTGAGTAAAGTGACAAAAATAAGACGGGAAGAGATAAGGGTGGGTGGGTGGAGTGAGAGAGTGAGTGGGGGAGTGGGTGGAGTGATAGTGAGAAAGAGTGGGGAGGGCGTGGGTGCAGTGAAAAAGTGGGGAAAAAATAGGAGAGGTAATAATAATAAACAGGTTTTTGCCGGTGCATTAGGTCCTGGCTGGCACAACGGATTTAAGTTTAATACAAAAGAACTGGCCTAAGTACCAGTTATGAATAATATAAAGCGTTTGTGGAAACTAGGAGCGGCAACTAAAATAAGCTTAATGTGGAGAAATAAAACACGAGTTTAACTACATTAAGCTCAAAGTAAAGAACTGTAAATTTATTAATTACAATGAAATAAATTTACGTTACACGAGTCTCAAAAATGAATTCAAAATAACAAGGAGAATACACTCACTCGCTCATTCAAAAACTAAACACATAAACCTAGAAAAAAACGAAAAGAAATACTGGTCAGTGGAGGGGAGCTGAGCGAATAGACTGGGTGCCTGTGCTGAACAATCAGACACTGCAATCCGCTAAGTCCACTTTGCCAATTCACCGTCTACGTGGAGATTCAGGAACTAGCGGTACAACGGTGGTGCTGCCTTATGCTGGGCACAAACGGTCCTACTCTCGCGACGACTCAAAGCTGACTAACTTCAAACTATGAAAGAGGGTGAGGGATGGCCGTGTTCGAACTTCAACGGTCAACGGAAAGAAAGTGAGCGATATACGCCCACACTAAATCACTTAGTGAAGGCACTAATGTCGTGCATAAGAATGATCACTTGTGAAACAGTGGGAAATGTTCTGAAAACCATCCCGATCGGAGTGAATATGAGGACGGTTGAACTGAGTGATGCGCAGTGAGAATTCCACTAGAATTCGTGGTTTTCTCACTGATACTATGTCACGAATTTATGAATACGCTTGCACGAATTCGTGACACTCTCCTTACGCTTATCTCACTTTTCCTTCCGGACAATTCTCTCTCTTCTCACTCTCGTCTCCCCACCTCCCCATCACCACTTCTTACCCTTCCCCTCCCCTACTAGTGATGACGAATGTAACCAGACGTGTGTTATCCTTGGCACACACCACTCCGACGCCATTACGCCTTCAGAGGTACAAGACAGGGGCTAAAGGTAAGTGAATCCTGCCTTGTTCACTCAGAGACGAGGACTCGTTCCCGTGGGTTTAGAAGGCTCCATTGCACCTCTTATATAGTAATTTCAGCATATCCACGTGGTGAAATTGGATATTGTGTAGATAAAACACACACACACACACACACACACATACACAAACTTCCACATACTTCCTACCATCTGAACTGATATAGGCGCTGTGGACTCTAGACCTAGGAAAGGTGAAGATAACGTTATCACCTGTAGAAACGGACATGTAAGCAAGTCATGTGTGGGAGCTTCCTCAGCCGATGAAAATGAGGACTGGTGTTCATACTGACACAGATGGTTGTTGTTGTTGCCCCAGGTTCATCTGACATGTGAACTCGGTGGACTGCAGGATGGTCGCCATTCTTCAGCAGTCCATCCTCCTCCTTCCCGGGGATAGGGAGTTGAGGGAGGTTTGTATGGCCGGGCAGTGTAGCCGCCCAGCTATACTGGTGCTGTCACGTGAAACTGTCCCTCTGCAGCACCTTACAGCTTGTATAATTAACATACAAATCCATATTAACCTCTTCACTTCGCTGATATATTATTTTACATTTGCATCAGGCTGACGAACTTACTCAACGACATATGCACTATATACCATACAATTCGAAAAGTAAGGTGAATAAAATTTTTTAAGATACTGTACTGAATGTAATAAAAAAAAAAAGTCATTGAACCTATGTGATCAATGTGCCTTGTGACGGGATAGTATCTAGTTAGAAAGAAATATCAGGAGCTGAGGGACCTTTGTACTGTATAACGAGACAGCAACACCACCCGGCTATATCGGTGCCACGACCAACAGGAGTCTCACTTCAGAGTGGGGGGGGGATGGAAGTATATTTAGGGAGGCTTCAAACCCGATGAAAACACGACTCGCTGTAATTATCAGCACCGGCATAAACAATAAATAAACGAATAACTGCTTGTCATAAACAGAAAAAAAAATGGAGGAGAAAGGTAATAAAAAAATAATGATAAAAAAACTTCAATAGGCGAGAACACAGGGCTGGAGCAACAAGGGTTAGGCCACTTCTGGGTGCTGGTGGTGTCGGAGTACCTGTGTCGAGCCGTGTTCGTCATTTGTTACACCGTGTTCCGTACTGCACCGATACGGAACACAGCGCAGGCACGAATTCCCGCACCTTGGCTTCAGTATGCAAGATCTAGTCTTTAAAAAAATCACGAAACAAAACAAAATAATAATAATAACAAAATAATGACAACAACAACAACAACAACAATAATAATAATAATAATAATAATAATAATAATAATAATAATAATATATGGTATAAGTGGTATTGTTAGATCTGCCAGTGAAATACTGTAGGGTAATAATAATAATAATAATACTATATGGTATAAGTGGTATTGTTAGATCTGCCAGTGAAATACTGTAGGGTTCTGAAGATGGTGCTGTGCAGTACGTCACATATTACAGTTAATCTACTCTGGCTACCAGTCACCATTTTAATCCCCCAGAGGAGACACTTGCCCTATAAAAACTAAAAATTATTCTATCTATTGAGCAAATAAATAAATAACAAAAAAGTAAAAAATATAAATAATGCAGCCTGGCAGAAATAGAGCGGCGATTAACAGGAGAGAAGCATATTTTTCTCATAAACGCCCATATAATTGAGTGAGGAAGAAAGGGAAGAACAGAAAACAGGCCTGAAAAAAGAGTAGTGGAAATAGAAAATAGACCATGATCATGAAAAAGGTTCAAATTAAAATTATAAAATATTTCCTTCTGTGTGTGCATGCGTAAGGGTGGTACGAGGAAAATACGAAGTAAAAAAGAAAAAAAAAAGAAGGCAGACAACATGTGTGGAAGCAGCAAGAAACCAGATAACATATATTTGTTTCTGCAACTTTCTTTTCCTACTCTTGAGTGAGGATGCAGCAAGGAAGAAAGAAAGAAAAGTAGGTAATTAACGTGTGCGAAGGGTAATTAAAAAAAAATGTATTCAAGGTGTTAACTACATCTGTGTGTGTGTGTGTAATGCTGTAGTATATGGAGAAAGGAAATTTGTAAAAACCAAAATAAAGAAGAAAAAAAGAGATCACACACATGAACATGTGAAGGAGGTAAAAGAAACCAGGTAGAATATTTTTGTATAATTTCTTTTTCTGGTGGTGTTCGTGGGCCTATGCACGAGAAGGGAAAAATATATATAAGGGGAATCAAGGATAAAAGAGAAGGCAGATCAAGAACGTGTGCAATGCGGGTAACCGAATGATACAATTATAGTTTTTAAACTGTGTTGTTTATCCATGATGAAAAAGGTTGAATAAGAGAAAATAATGCCAAAATAGTGTAAGGAAGATAGAAGAAAAGGAAGACGATGGAAGTGTGAAGAATTGCAAGAAGCCAAAAAATATACATTGTTACGCGTTCCTCCTTTGTTTTTTGTTTATCTTTCATTCCCAAGTACAGTATATGCAATGACCGAAAAAAGAAAACTGATAGAAACTAAGAAAAGCAGGAAGTCAGCGATGCCATTAAGGTATGAATAGAGACAAAAAAAAAAAAAAAAAAGTTTCTATAATTTTTATTTTTCTTGTGTTTGTAGACTTTACTTTTAAGAAAAGTAAACTATAAACGAGAAAAATTAATAAAGGTGACAAAACGGGAAGACAGAGTACGTCAAGATACAACAGGCCAGATACCGAGTACTGTGTTTATTTGGCTGTGTGTTGACGCATGAATAAAGGAAATGTTGAAAAATGCAAAATAGCGAAAGTAAGACAGAGAAGATAGTCCATGAACGTGTGAGGATGATAAAGAAATGATAATCAGCAGACGAAAAATAAGGAAAGAATAATAAAAAGAGTCAAGAAAATTCACAGGAAAATAATGATATGAACAGGAAGACAGCATGAAGGTGTGAAGGAGGTGCGAGAAGCCAGATGATACCCAGGTGTAATCAGCCTCACATACCTTCCAAGAGTCTATTAAGTTTTAGGGCGCGACCACACACGAAAAAAGAAAGGTTCCCCACCAAAGAAATTCCGGAGTTGCCCCTGGAGCGACCTGAGATGACCAATTTTCCTCGGTTAATTTACCGGCATCATCGGGGATATTAACACTTATAGGGATGGTGATGATGATGATGATGATGATGATGAGGAGGAGGAGGAGGAGGGGAAGGGAGAGAATTCTAATGATGCTGATGAGGAGTAGTAGTAACAGTAGCAGTAGTAACAGTAACGGCAGTGGTTGTAACAATAATAGTACTAGCAGTAGTAGGGGCATCTATAACAGTATCAGTTGCAACAACACCATTACAATTATACTCATTATCACCATCACCACCAATACCATTAAAACCATAACCACCTACACCTCCTTCTCTGGGGACCATATCAAGTGACCCCTATTTAACACTTAATGACCTTGCCACAATAATTACGTCCAATTTAATGGCTACTTATACGGTGTAAGACGGTGTCGCACGGCAATCAGATATTAAACAACTCACTTTCATCATCTAATATTCTCAAGTGCCACTCGGTCGTTAAACAAGAGTGGTTTGATGTGATCTGGTTGCTGCAATTAAGATTGGAGTTTTAATGATTTGTAACGAGTTTGTGATGATCATCAGTGAGCTTGATTGAAAATTAGAATGACCGATAATAGTTTTTGATTGCGTGTGTGTGTGTGTGTGTGTGTGTGTGTGTGTGTGAGAGAGAGAGAGAGAGAGAGAGAGAGAGAGAGAGAGAGAGAGAGAGAGAGAGAGAATAATAGCTAACGTAACCATAACATAAGGATTAGGATCATCATTATCAACATCATCATCAATCACTACTTCCATCACCACACAAGCACCACATATACAACACATCAGTCCAATCCCTCAACACCACCTTCAACACACTAACATCACACCAAACCACACCACCACAATCATCACACACACACACACACACACACACACACACACACACACACACACAGCCCGGCAATCCACACCTCATAAACACACCAATACCATCACATTACACTAATAGAAACCACACCAAGTCATCATATCACCACATCAAACCGTAATCAAGAGTCAACACCACACCAAAACACCCTACAGACCACACCACACCACCAGCACTAACTACACACCTTACCACACCACCACACCAACACCACACCACATCACACCACACCATCCCAGAAACTACCAACGGCACGGGCAGGCAGGAGCACGAACACCTGAGCATCCGGACAAACACATCTTCCAGCGTAACCTGAAGCCACGGAGGGAACAAAAAAACATATTGATTCGCCGAAGTGAAACTACGATGGAGATATTAGAATTAGGGGGCGAGGGAGGGGAGGGGGGGAAGGAGGGGGAAGGGACCGGACGAGAGAGGAGGATGAGAAGAGGAAGAACAACAAAAACTGAGAATAACGGAAAGAAGACTATGAAGAGGAGAACAGCATTAATAACAGAGAGAGAGAGAGAGAGAGAGAGAGAGAGAGAAGTGGGGGGGAAGCCAGCAGGAGCCCGTGAAGAAC
Source organism: Coenobita brevimanus (assembly GCF_032717465.1). NCBI lineage: Eukaryota > Metazoa > Arthropoda > Malacostraca > Decapoda > Coenobitidae > Coenobita > Coenobita brevimanus. Next base: position 34,061,499 of record NC_136977.1, read on the forward strand.
GCCTCCGCCATCGTACAAGAGCTGGAAGTGCTTATTTAGGTTACCACTCGATTCCTTAATAAAAAAAAAAAAAAAAAAAAAATGGGTATTCGTCCTCTCTGAACTCCATACTTTCATTCATTCTACCCGAGCACTTTTTTTTTTTTATTAGTGAAAAGACATTATGACTATTTTATTTCCCTTCTGGCTCAGGATCGTGCTTTAAAACTGCATAGGTTAGATACAGACTTAATAAACATAACAAACATAAAAACGAAAGATCTGTTACGTAAACAAAAACAAAAAGATACCAGCAAGATTAGACTAAAAAAATACCATATGGATTCAAAGGGTTAACTCATTCACTCTAGGACTTTTTTTTTTTTTTTTTGTAATTGAGTCTTACTTTCTCCTAAACTATTTTCATTTCGTTAAGGGCAGACTTTACAAACTGGGAGATGAGAGGCTGGCTTAGCAATCCCCTCTGAATACGAGAACCTTTCCTTTGGTTGAGTAAAATCGCCTGGTAAGAATAAACAAAGAAGAAGAAGAAGATGAGGAGGAGGAAGTAGAAAAAGAAGAAGAAGAAGAAGAAGAAGAATGGAGGAAGAGGAGGAGGAGGAAGAAGAAATCGTCCCCAGTGAACTTTCAAGGTCTTAATCTGGGTAACAAATGCGTCAGGGGAGGGTAATCGGGTACTTGCTAGCGGGTAACCATGCATTTTCATAACTTTTGGCATCAGGCCTCTTCTGTTCTTGCCTACACAGTTACAAAGAATGATTTTCGCCTTTCTCCTTTCATCAGGGAAGAATCTAATAAGGTGAAGAAAATTGCTTTGCGCTTCACCAGAATAGGGTGAGAGAGAAAAAAAAAAAAGATGTTAAGAAAGAATTACCTTAAAAATTGGAACGAAAAATAAAAATGGCGTCATCACACCGAACCAATTACTGCAGTGCCTCCTTTAAAGGTGCCCCACTGCTCCTGAGAAAAGCAGGCGAGGACTCTATCATTGACAGCTTTGGCAGGAGATCTAGTGCCAGTAGGTGATCTGACAGGCTGCTCCTGTGGTAAAAGGCTGAATCAATGGATCTACGGAGCAGACGGGAGGCCTTGGTTGTGAACAGGAGGCCCGATTCGTTCCGGTTGTCACAGATCCTTCTCCACTGTAAAGAGGCTGTAGTTTAGAGTTGCCAGTTCGTGGTGACACCGTTTGTACACCTGGTGGTTTTTCTCTATCATATGAAATAATGTTGTGATGAGAAGGGGAGACTGAGATAGTTTGGTTATGTGGGGATGTGGGAGAACTGGGTGCTGAGGTGAGACGTGTGAATGTTGGAGGAACAGTTGCGAGTGACAGACCAAAAAAAAATTGGGACAAGGTCAATGATTGTGACCTCAGGGATAAGTGACTGAACAGAGAGGCGATTAGGGGTCAAGCGGTGTGGACAGCCGCCATTAGTTGACCAAAGCCGACCCATGTAAGCATGTTGGAGCCTTTATAAATAACCGAAACGAAACCAAAGAACAATAATTTAGGGAAAGAATTTCAAAGTCTTGGGGTGCACATCTTGGGAGTTCACCTTCCAGTTCTCCTTTAGAGTGTCATCGCAATACATTACGCAACAACGAAATGTCAAGTGAAAGAACAGCTTCCCTCTGCTGGTCAACAAACTTCTGTGGAAAGAACAGCACCTTATACCTCATTCACTACTAGAGTGATTTTTTTTTTTTAATCTTCCACCAGACTATTTTCTTGCTGCCAACAGACTATCTTTTGGTCACTATGAAGTTTTTTTTTTTTTTTTTTTCTGATATCAAATGTTTTCTTCTTTTCTAGATACCCCTAAAAGGGTTTCTTCTCCTATCAGACACTTTGCTTTTGGACTTTTTCGCAATCAGATGCTACTACCCAGATATCTCCCTTCACTGACAAAGCTACGGGTAACAGATTTTTTTTTTTTTCCCTTCAAACGCTTGCATTTTCTTTTGTATAAAAATATACGCCATGAACTTACAAGTATATTGCATTCCAATAAAACACCAAGAAGTCCATCGTTAAACTGTAACTTGCTTAATCAGCTAATTATTGCTTGGATTTATACAACAGAACTTTAAAGCGATTTCTACACTATTTGGAAAGTGATCAGACACTCCAAACGTATCGTTTGAGGTATAACTTTTTTTTTTTTACTTTAGTGTTACTTCAATCCCCTACTGTACATAAAACAGTATATATATATATATATATATATATATATATATATATATATATATATATATATATATATATATATATATATATATATATATATATTTTTACGGGACAGAGAAAGATAATGTACACTTTGAGTGAGAATACTAAAAATCACTACTGTCCCGTAAAGTTCCAGGTTCAAAACAAAAGAGTTAGGTAAAATTACAAGTTAAAGTTTAATGCTCAAACTAACAACAAAACATTCAGGACTCATAAGGATAATGTAATGGCAAAAAACAGGTTAAATATATGGTTAACTGCAATATCCTCTATTAACACGAAATTAGCAAGAGTAAATTTATCTAAGTAAGCCCTGATAAAATGATAATACCGGATAATACTCAGTGAATGCAAGGTATATTATTACAGATACAAAATATTATCAAAAATGACTGACATAAACACACGAATCACAAAAACCTTACTAGGCCTAAGAATTAACACCTTACGCTACACAGAAGAAAAAATGCAATAACACTTATACTCAAATTACACAGCTGCTAGATGGCTGGAGACTTCCAGAGCACTCACAGGGGAGGACAGAGATGTAAGCAAAATGAGGAGTAGATCTAAGTGGCAATAATGCAGAGACTGAGCTCATTATATAGGGGCCAGCAGAGCTTGATACAACTTGTAAGAAGGACGCGCAAATGAAGCCAGAGGGGACAAAGAGTTGACACTCCTGCTCTGAACAACAGAAAGAACGACTTACTCTACTATAAGGAAGGAGGGGGGGAGTGAGGTAGAACACGCTCGTGATCAAACATGCAGCATACTGTACGTTAGAATTAAACAAAGGATGATGAAATCATAGGCTATGTAACACCTCCCCACAAAGAAAAAGAAATTTACAAAGGAAATTTCTTATTACTCTAAAAATATCTGTCTAAAGTCTAGATAAGCAATCTGCAATAACATTTTCTTTTCCCTTGACATGTTGTATGTCTAATGAATACTACTGAAGAAGTAGACTCCATCTTGTCAATCTCTGATTTTTATCTTTAAACTTACTAAGGAATTTCTTACTGTAATAAGATACAGGATGTTCAGTACCCTGATCATCCTCTTGCAGCAAAACAGCCCCAGCTCCTGTATCACTTGCATCAACAGCCATCTTAAAAGGCTCGGCAAAATTTGGAGTAGCGAGCACTGGCTGACTTAATAGGATAGCTTTAAGTTTGTTGAAAGAGGATTCACAGTTATCGGTCCAGACAAATTTAACTCCCCTTTTCAGTAGGTCTGTAAGTGGTGATACATGAATGGAAAAGTTAAGAACAAATCTCCTGTAATAACCTACCATTCCCAAAAATCTTTATAGCTCTTTCCTACTTTTAGGTCTGGGAAGATCACTTATAACCTGAATCTTAGCTCCTGGTGGTGCAACATGTCCATCACCAATTACATACCCAAGGTACTGAACTTTAGCTTGACCAAACTCACACTTTGTTAAATTAGCTACAAGATTAGCCTGAACCAAACGCTCAAGAAATTTACTGACATTGTATAGGTGATCTTTCCAGTTGTCACTGAAGATTAATACATCATCAATATAAACAACACACCCTGCCAAACCCTGTGTTACAACATTCATGAGCTTCTGAAATGGGACTGGTGCATTCTTCATACCATATGGCATTACAGAACATGCAAAAGTCTTTCCTAGTGTTACAAAACATGAGATCTCCCTAGCAAGTTCAGTCATAGGTAATTGCCAGTATCCCTTTAACAAATCAAACTTACTTATTTACCTAGCCTTTCCGATCTTGTCTATGCAATCTTCCACACGAGGGAGAGGGTAAGTGTCTGTTTTGGTTATCTGATTAAATCGTCTGTAGTCAATGCAAAGCCGCTGTGACCCACCTGGCTTAGGGACCAGAGTGACAGGAGAACTCCACTCGCTCTGACAGGGCTCAATGATCTTGTGGTCCAACAGGTAGCCAAGCTCCTTCTCGATGAGAGGAACTTTCACTGGGTTCACACGGTAAGGAGGCAGTTTAATTGGCTTTGCGTCTCCAACATCGACATCATGCATCAACAAAGTGGTTCTTCCTGGAGTGGCACGGAACACTTGCGGGTACTCCTGCAGTAATGCCGAAAACTCCTGCCTTTCCTCGGGAGCTAGATGAGAAAGCTTAGTCTGGAAATCATTCATGATATCAGGATTCTTCCCCAAACTATCACTCAGGCTCATACTGCATGGGAGAGCTTCACTTGCAGACTCGGGTGGAACAGCTACAGTGCAGACTGGATTATTTTCGTCACGCCTGTGATACAACTTTAGCATGTTGATGTGACAAAGTTGCTTGTTCTTTCTACGATCTGGTGTGGCGATGACATAGTTGATATCACTGAGTTTCTTCTCCACGAAATAAGGACCACTAAACTTGGCTTGAAGAGGTTGCCCATGCACCGGTAGCGGAATCAAAACCTGATCTCCTGGCTGAAAGTGGCGTAACCTGGACTTCTTATCATACCAAGTCTTCATCTTCTCCTGAGCAGCTCCTAAATTCTCTCTCGCCAGCTGTAAAGCAGTGGACAGCCGTTCCTTGAACTTCATCACATACTCCAGCAGGTTGACGTCATCTTCCTCCGACAGCCACCATTCCTTGAGTAGCTTAAGGGGTCCTCTTACTTCATGGCCAAACAGTAGTTCAAAGGGTGAGAAGCCCAGTGATTCTTTTGGAGATTCTCTTGCGGCAAACACAACGAATGGAAGACCTTTATCCCAGTCTTTCTGATGTTCCAAACAGTATTTCTTGAGCATCGATTTGAGTGTTTGACGATATCTCTCCAACGCTCCTTGGGTCTGGGGATGGTAAGCTGAAGACGTGATCTAGGTGATGCCCAACTCTTTCAGAGACTGCTTGAAAACATTTGACATGAAATTACTTCCCCGGTCTGACTGTACCTCCTTGGGCAGACCAAACTTCGTGAAGAACCCTAGCATTTCCTTAACCACGTTCTTTGCTGAGATATTTCTAAGTGGAATGGCTTCAGGATAACGAGTAGCCATATCAATCAGGGTCAACACATTAGAAAATCCTGAAGAAGTCTTAGGAAGAGGGCCCACAATTTCCACCAACACACGGGTGAATGACACCTCAAAAGGAGGAATGGGAACTAGAGGTGCAACCTTTTCGGTCTGATTACACTTCTCCGCAACTTGACAGGTGTGACAAGACTTACAATACCAGGAAACATCCCTGAAGATACCTGGCCAGTAGAAGTGTTTCAAAATGCGTGCCACAGTCTTCCTCACTCCAAGGTGTCCTGCGAAACTGGAATCATGAGCCACTCTAATGATATCCTGCCTACAAACAAGAGGGATGACAACTTGATGTACAACCTCCCATTCACAGTCGGCTGATGCAGTTGGGGGTCTCCACTTCCTCATAAGTACTCCTGACTTTATATAATAACAAGTAGAAGCACCAGCTGACTCTTCCTCACTGCAAGCAGAGTTAGCTAGACCTTTCAACTCAGGGTCAGCAACCTGCAACTCAACCAACTCTTGACGAGACAAATTATCAACACTACGGGGTACTGCCTCATCTGGTGAGTGGTCCAAATTAGCAAGAAAAGTGTCAGCTAGGATAACATCATCATCATCATTATCCTCTAAATCACCAGTAACTTTAGACTTAGCCCTAGTGACAGCACATGCAGACAACACATCAGGGACATCACAATCCTGGGCCGCAGCCACTGGCTCACTAGACAACTGAGGAGCTGGACACACTTGACTTCCACCAATATCATTTCCAAGTAAGAAAGTTACACCTGACATTGGGAGTGTCTCAACCAATCCAACCATAACGGAACCATTAACAAAACCAGACTCTAAATTCACTCTGCACAGAGGGACAGAGAAGTAATTATTCCCTACACCTTGTAAGATTACAGTTTCATCAGAGGAATTAACATTAGAGCCTAGAACACTGGTCAGCATAAGGGATTGGCAAGCACCTGTATCACGATATATTTCAACTGATTTCCTGTCATTACTGTCCAGAGGACTGACAAAACCATCAGACAGGAAATTAGCACATGAACTCTTGAGAGTGTCACCCACGTTACTGCTCAAAAGAGGAGCTCCATCATGAGAATTTAATTTACCCCTCAAAGCAGGTTCAGTTAACTCAGTTAAAGAATTCTGAGAACTCTCAAGGGTGGACACTAGACCAATTGACTGAATATTTAAAGACTCCTTTTTGTTCACATCACGCTGTCTCCTGAAACATTTCTCCGTAGTATGACCAAGCTTACTACAATAAGTACATTTACTTTTCTGAAATCTAGAGGTGAAGCTGGTATTTACTTCCTGAGAAACATCATCTTGATTCTCTTTCCTGTTACCTGTACTCTGAGTAGAGGCAACGTACTTACTCTCAGCTTTCCTCTTTTGTTTATAATATCTCTTGTGAATGAGAACATATTCATCAGCTAAAACTGCAGCATCAGACAAATTATCTATTCTTTTCTCATCAAGATATAGGCTTACATCTTTATTAATACACGTTTTAAAGTCCTCCAGCAAAATCATCTGCTTAAATTTACCAAAATCAGAATCCACATTCTTAGAATTTAACCACTGCTCTAACAGATCTTCTTTGATTTTTGCATACTCAACATGGGATTGCTTATCTTGCTTATAAGTTGTCCTAAATTTTACTCTATAGGCTTCAGGAACAAGCTCATAGGCTTAAGAATCAAGCTCTTAACTACATCATAATTATCAGATTGATCCTGAGGCAAAGATGCATAAGTTACTTGAGCTTTACCGGTGAGAACAGTTTGAAGGAGTACTGGCCAATACTTTTTGGGCCAATTAAAACCTGTAGCTACCCTCTCAAACAACTGAAAATACTTTGTTAAATCAGATTCATTAAAAGGAGGGACAAGTTTAATATTTTTAGCCACATCAAAATCATCAGAGCTAGATGATCCAGTTCCACCTTGTTTCATGCGATACTCATTGTCTGCCTGAATCCTAGCAAGTTCAACTTGTGCCTGAAACTCAGCCTCCTTAGCACGGGCCTGAAATTCAGCCTCCTTAGCACGGGCCTGAAATTCAGCCTCCTTAGCACAAGCCTCCTGCAGGGCTAGCTGTAACTTTGCTAATTCAATCTGCGTTTGCTCATTTGAAGGAGTTACATTAAACAAGCTTTCATTAATCATGTCAACAATTTGATCTTTAGAATGATGAGAGCGAACAGCAATTCCCAATTGTTGAGCAACAAGCTTAAGTTCATTCTTTGTTCTGTTTTCTACATCACACACTGTTTGCACATTTGACAAAAAATCTTTGGTTTCATCAAGAGTAGTAATAGTAGACATCATGAATAAATCACAGTCACAAAATATCAAGCAATATCCTTATGATAATATCCTGAATATCCTGATAAGAGGTCGCCAAATTTATTTTACGGAACAGAGAAAGATAATGTTCACTTTGAGTGAGAATACTAAAAATCACTACTGTCCCGTAAAGTTCCAGGTTCAAAACAAAAGAGTTAGTTATAATTACAAGTTAAAGTTTAATGCTCAAACTAACAACAAAACATTCGGGACTCATAAGGATAATGTAATGGCAAAAAATAGGTTAAATATATGGTTAACTCCAATATCCTCTATTAACACGAAATTAGCAAGAGTAAATTTATCTAACCAGCCCTGATAAAATGATAATACCGGATAATACTCAGTGAATGCAAGATATATTATTACAGATACAAAACAATATAAAAAATGACTGACATAAACACACGAATCAGAAAAACCTTACTAGGCCTAAGAATAAACATCTTACGCTACACAGTGCAAGAAAAAAATGCAATAACACTTATACTCAAATTACACAGCTGCAAGATGGCTGGAGACTTCCTGAGCACTCACAGGGGAGGACAGAGATGTGAGCAAAATGAGGAGTAGATCTAAGTGGCAATAATGCAGAGACTGAGCTCATTATATTGGGTCCAGCAGAGCTTGATACAACTTGTAAGTAGGACGCGCAAATGAAGCCAGAGGGAACAAAGAGGTGACACTCCTGCTCTGAACAACAGAAAGAATGACTTACTCTACTATAAGGGAGGAGGGGGGGAGTGAGGTAGAACACGCTCGTGATCAAACATGCAGCATACTGTACGTTAGAATTAAACAAAGGATGACGAAATCATAGGCTATGTAACAATATATATATATATATATATATATATATATATATATATATATATATATATATATATATATATATATATATATAAAATTACATTCATGTTACAAGGAGATCTATTTATTCACAATCTGAATTCCTATATGTTGTTGAAATGCAAGGAATTAACATGAATTTAATTACAAAAATACATAAATAAAGCCACTGTACCCAGGGCACAGTGATTTATTGCTTTAAATGACAGGTATCAGAAATAATGAAAGTCACTACAATTATACAGCAAGGAATACAGTCGAATTTCAAGCGCTCGTATTCATTATCGTACCCCCAAAACTATCATGTGATCGTAATCATAATCAAGTATATTACCTTGAATTCGTAGTTATATCGTTTATATCGGTACTATTTATACAATCGCCCAGTGTCTGAAGATGTGAAAGCGTCTTCAACTTCCCTTTTCATTTTTTCTATTTCTTTCTCTCCTCCTCCTCCTCTTCCTCCTCCTCTTTCGTCTTTATCTTCATTTTCCTTTTTCTCTTCTCCTTCTCCTCATTCGCCTTTTTCATTTTAACTTTTTCTTTCTCTCTTATTCCTCCCCCTCCTCCTTCGTCTTCTTCATTTTAAATTTTTCTTCTCTCTTATTCCTCCTCCCCCTCCTTCAAATGGTAATGTATTTTATATCACTAAACACACTGTTGCTCCCTGAACCTTTTGGCCACTGGTACGGTCAATCTGTTTTCACCGGACACAACTGGACCACTACCACAAATTGAACACTAAGTCTGGTATACTCATTAGTCAAGGAAGCTCCCTAACACCTCTTCCTTACCGATTTATTTTTGGATTTGGCTGGTTGATATCTTTTGTACGTTGATTATAAAGAGTATGGCGATTTTGGAAGGATTTATGTAACACAGAAGAGGACAGTAAGGAGAAATAAACAAAATAATTCACTTAGGTACGGGTGTTGGGGAGAATAGAGGCCTCAGTCGTAGTTGTATGAAAATCGACGAGGCTATGTTATGAGGTAGGAATGAGTCTTTCTGTAGCCAAATGGACGCCCTAATTCGACAACATTTGACCATCAACTGATGTGAAAATGGCCACCAATCTATCAGGCGGGGAAAAAAATGCTCTGTAGATTTCTTCTTTTCTTTTCTTTCTTTCTTTCTTTTTTTTTTTTTTTTTGGCCACCAAGAAATACTTTTTTTTTTTAACTACCAGTATTCTATTTACGTAGATTTTTATCTGTTACCGCTAGTTACCGGTACCTTGTTTTTTTTTTTTTTTCCCTTGCATTTTCTCTGCAACCACTTGAGGCATAATCTGAGTATCACCTGACGTTTTAATCACGAACCAATTATATTATTATAATTATTATTATTATTATTGTTGTTGTTGTTGTTGTTATTATTATTATTAAAACAAATGAGGCTTTGATTAACTTGTGGTCGGAGGATCCAAATGGTGCAAGTACTTCTATCCTGTATTGATCTGCATTATTTGTCAGGACTAGGTGCAAGAGATGGGCGTTATGGCCAGGAGTATCTGATATTATGGAGGTTGTTTACCAACTGAGTGAGGTTAGACGATTCTGCAAACAGCTCGCATTCTTGGCCAGTATCATCAGTCCTGGCAGAATGCAATAACCATTCCACATTATGGATGTTAAAAATCACACAAAACCGTAATTTCTGTGGTAAGGATGAGGTTAAGGTTAGCCAACTGTGTGGATATGGAGTCGGACACCCAGGGTTCTGAAGAAGCATTGGAGGTGCGACAAACTACACAGATATATTTAGTAATATTTAGATAATTTAGTTTATATAGCTGGTAATCAAAACTAGCCGAAGTGAAGTCCAAAATAATTTCAACTGCAAATTCAGATTTGATATAACAACAGGTGCCACCCATGCTGCAGAAGTTTGTGAGAAGATGATAACCAGCGAAAAAAAAAAAAAAAAAATGGGGAGATGTCAGTAGAGGGAAAGATTTTGGTTTCTGTGAGAAGCATGGACTGCAGGAAAAAGTCGCAGCTGATGACCATGAACAAAGTTTGGAACAGCCACTGCTGGCACAGTAGCTTGATTACGACCGGGAGGACCCTGTGCCGCCAGCTCTACCCTGCCGGTGGTGGCAGTCCGAGATACGCTGTAATAATAATTAATAAGACGTTATCACTATGACGCTTTTAGTGAATAATCTGCCTAGCCTCTCGAGATTGAAGAGTCTTCCGCAAACCCGAATAAAATTATCTAAAGGCAAGAACAACAGAGCAAAAGAAAAAAAAAAATCAACATCCTGAAGAGGTTGGAAATCCCGGTTAGACTCTCCTCATTAGAGGGAATGATGATGACGATGATGATGGTGATGATGATGGCAATCAAAACTATAAGGCCTACAGATATACATACATACATATACATAAAGTTGAGAATAATAACAGGAAATATTAGTCATCCTCCTAATTACCATCAAGAACTCTGTTGATAAATAACCTCCTTATATGCCCTTCTTTTGCCATTTCTGGATTCCACCCACACCAGTTCTTAGAGGGAAAGAGATTGGGGTTAATGAAGATGAATATGATGATGATGATGATGATAATTACTGACACATGGATACATACATGCATAAATATACATACATACATTCATGAATAGGCCTATACACTTGTAAATATTTACATAAAAATTTGATGACATATCAGAAATTGTCAGTCGTTCTTTATGTTCCCTTGCTTTAATGCACTCAGGGTCCTTCATGCAGGCTACACAGCTGTTAAACTCTGGAACAATATTTCTCACTCTCATTTGCCCTCTGTTTAAGATCTGTCGTCTAACCCTACGAGCATCACTTATCTAAATTTACTGTTTCTAAAAATATAAGATTGTTCTCAACGCTGGGTAACTTCCTGAGGTCTGACGGAGAACTACTTTGTAACTCAGGTATCTCAAAAAAAGAGTCTTGGTTATGGTAAAGCTCCCTTCAAGGCGTAGGGACCCAAGGCTAGGCTCCCGTGGTCCAGTACTTGTAAAGACAGATCACCCTACCTTCCATGGTGGCATTATAAGATTGAAAAACTCTGTCATTTCATAGGGGTTGAACGCCCCTGACTGGGGTATTGTAACCACTTCATCACCAAGTGCTTTTCTTGGGTTGAGATAATTTTGCAGAGTTTTAGCCTTTGGTTCCGTTTTTCTATTAAAAAAAAAATGTACATGTATAAAAAGTGCCTAAACTTCACTCTCTACCAGAAGATCTCTGTGATCACGTTAATAATCATCATTTAAACAGAAGATGGCGTAACTGCCCATCACCCAGGGGACGTCAGGCAAGTCCAGTGAGGGCAGACCTGAATTTATCACATATACAATAACATTTCAAGAGCTTGTCTGCCTCGCCTCGGCTGTCAGAGAACTGGAAGACCTGTGTTTACCTCGTCCACTCTCTTGCACGCCTCCATCTCCAATCCATTTCTCACTCCCTTTCTCATTCACTCCATCTCCGCTCACTTTCTACACATTCCTTCACATTCTTCTCCCAGTCTCCCCACTCCTTTCCCTTTTTCTTTCCCCTGCTCCCAGTCCCTTTCTTACTCTCCTCTTCAGTGAGTCCCTCTACTTCCTCCCTCTCTCTCACTTCCCTTCACCCCGTCCAATTCCTTCTCCTACTTCCCAATCCCCTACACTCTCCCACTTCTTTTCCATAATTCGAGACACTCCCCAGTCCCTTTTCCATTCCATCTCCACATGTCCTCCGCAACTGACTCCTCCAACTGCCCTCCTTCACTTCCCTTCCCATTCACTCCCGTTACACCAGTCTCCTTCCACCTCCCTCCCTCTGTACAACAGCTCATTTTCTCACTTCCTTCCCACACTCTTTCGGTACCTTCCCGAATCTCTCCCTTTATCCCTTTTCCCCACATCCATTCTCATTCCTTCCCCCGCTCAACTCCACCATTCTTCCCTCTCCTCTACTTTCCTTCCTACCCACCATTAATTCCTCTTCCTACTTCCTTTCCCTATACTCTCCCAAACTCCCACACGCCCTACCCACGACCCAGGTCCCAAGAAACCCGGCAGACAAGACCCCAGCTCCGGGCACCTTCCCCCAGATATTTATACCCAGGTGGGCTGGGTGAAGACTTATATGTATAATTGCCTTCCATTCACGGGCCATGCCTATCTGATAACTGCTGAACGAGGCTTAATTGCTGGCTTCCGGCTTAACAGGACACAATGCTTGGTCGATTGAGTCATAACTATAAGGTAATTAAGACATTGGAAGAATCAACTCAGAGAGACGGTGGTGTTTTAGTGGGAGGAGCTTGGTTGGGTATGGTATTTTCTTATTCTTTCTGCCCCTTACCTCACCTCGCACACCCATATCCACTCACTACCTTTTTCACCTTTTGTTGAGTTGAAGACACCCATTACATGACGCGGTATCAGGAAGTCGATAGAAAGATCATACCTCATCCCTCCACCACACTACATCACATAACAGGACCATTTAATCACACCACCATTCTTCGACCAATGTTGCTTGGATACTTAATTTTTGTTATTCATCAGCACAGCACCATATCCCTACCACGTCATATACTTCTTCACAACACCATCACAAAATCATGCCACCACACACTGCCCAATGTGATTTGCATCTCTCATTTTTGCCACTCACAAATACCACATCACATATCCACCACACCACACCACCCCTCCACTACACCTCCATCACAGCTTCACATTATCATACTGCTACGGCACCCTCCCGGCAGTATCTTGCACCCGTCACTCTCACACACCACTACCACACCACGCCTTTCTTCAAAACACCACACCACATCACAAACCTCCACCACGGCACCACATTATCAAACTACCACCACCCTGCCTTCCGTATTTTGTGCACTCTTCATTTCTGCCACTCATCCGAACCACACGATACTTCTCTCCCCTCCCTCATTTCAACACGCACATTCCAACACCCCTTCCACGTCCACCAGTCCACTTCACACCACTACAATTACACAGCATTAGCTACTCCACCCTCACATAGCATCCTCGCCAAAAAAAAAGTCATCTCAACCGTAAGGGCACTACCGCAAGAAACCGTTGTAACCTTTAAAACTATCTATCTATCAATCTATCTATTGCCAGACGTCTCAATCCCGTTTAGGGTGGCCACAAACAAATTGCCTCCAAGTCGCCCTGTCCCCCGCTATTTCACTGCCCTGCTCCAAACTCACACTCCCCCTCTCTCATATACCTCTCCACCCCAACCCTCCATCTCATCCTCGGCCTCCCCCTCCCTCTTCCCCCCTCCACCTCACTCACATACACTCTCTTCGTCAGTCTTTCACCCTCCATCCTCTCCAGATGGCCAAACCACCTCAGTGTGTTCCTCATAACGCTTCCTATCACATCCACATCCACACCACAACGCTCCTTTATATCCTCATTGGTCAGCCTGTCTCTCCATGTGACTCCACAGGCTCCTCTTAAATAACTCATTTCCACTGCTCTCACTCTTGACTTGTGTTCTTCCAACAACGTCCAAGCTTCACTTCCGTACGTTAGAGTTGGTATCACAATACTGTCATGTAGTAACTTTTTTCACTTCCATGCTCACTTCCCTGTTTCTTATCACTGCTTTCAAAGAACCAGCAACCTTTCTTCCCTCCTGTACCCTTTCAAGCACTTCACCCTCCAAACCTCCATCCTTACTCATCACACTACCCAAGTACTTAAACGTACTCACATTTTCCAATTCCTCACCATCCAACCTTGCTGTACCTTCACTGACTTCACCTCTCTCAAAGACCATCACTTTACTCTTCCCTACATTCACCTTTAGATTCCGTTTCTTACACACTCTCCCAAACTCATCCACCAAGCCTTGCAGCTCCCCTTCGTCTTCACTCAAGAACACAGTATCATCTGCAAACAACAGTACAGGGAGTTTCCAAACACTATCCTCTCTCACCAGGGCCACTCCAACATCCACTACCCTACCTTGTACCTCTTCTATTACCCCATCCATGTACACATTGAACAAACATGGAGACATGACACATCCCTGTTTCAACCCAACTTTCAAAGAGAAAAATTCACTGAGTTCACCATCCACACGCACTGCAGCCTTCGCACCATCGTACACACTCTTCACAGCATTCAGCAACTTCCCATCTACTCCATATATTCTTAACACTTTCCACAATCCTTGTCTATCCACCCTGTCATATGCTTTCTCCAAATCCATGAAAGCAGCATACAACTTCTTTCCCTTCTCTAGAAACTTTTCCACTAAAGATCTAAGAATAAATATCTGATCTACACAACCTCTTCCCTTCCTAAAGCCTCCCTGTTCTTCTCCAACTAATTTCTCTGTTCTTTCTCTAACTCTGTCAATAAGTATCCTGCCATACCCTTTTCCCATTATACTAAGAAGACAAATGCCCCTATGATTACCACACACTTCTTTTTCCCCTTTTCCTTTGTACAAGGGAATAATTATACCTGACTTCCAATCCTCCGGAACTCTACCTTCCTCCCAGGCCAATCTGCACATCTTCCACATCCATTCTACTGCTATCTCTCCCCCATGCTTCAGCATTTCACCACACACTCCATCAATTCCTGGGATTTTCCCCGATTTAACTTTCTTCATTGCTTCCACAACTTCTATCCTACTGATTTCTTCTTGTCTTCTCACCTCCCTCCCTCTCCCAGCCATTCCCCAGCCACTTATACTCGCATTACTTCTATCCTCTATGTTCAACAATTCCTTAAAGTGTTCTCTCCATCTGCTCACATTTTCTCCCTTCTCCACTAGTAATCTACCATTTTTATCTTTCACTCCCCTGCTAACTTCACTTCCACCCTGTCTTACTCTTTTCACCTCCTTCCAGAACATTTTCTTACAGTCCCTCCACTTTACACTCAAATTCCTTTCAAATTCCTCATCCACTCTCTTCTTACTCTCTCTTACTAATCTTTTCACCTCTCTCTTTCTTTCTACACATAACTCTCTCTTCCGCCTCTCAACTTCTTCCACGCCCCTATTTCTCATCCATTCATTGTATGTTTTCTTCTTTTGTGCCACAGCCTGTTTCACCTCTTCAGTCCACCACGCTGTTCCTTGCACGCCCCTCCGTCTTCTCTTCCTTCCACACACCACATCATTTGCTGCACATATTTCTTCTGTAAATATCCTACATACACCTTCCACGTCTCCCATCTGCTCAAATTCATATTTTCCCAATCGTTCCTCCACTTCTCTCTTATATTCTGCCTTTTTCTCTTATTCTCCCAAGACATTATTTTCACTTTGTTCTTGTTAACACCCAAACGATCTCATTTTAGTGGTGAAGCGATTTTTGCAACTGGAGAGGTTATATATAGCCATCATTAGCCCTCTCACTACCAGATGTCTCCCTTGAACAGAAAAAAAAATAGATAAAATAAGTAAATAAAGAATGAAATAAATAAATAAAACAAATAAGTAAATGTCTGTAGGAGGCAAGAATAAGAAAAACGCATTATCGGGTTATAAGGGTGAAAACATTCTTATTAACGGAAGATAACTTCTAACCTCTTCACAATAATTGTCTGACGATATGAAGCATACATAACGGGTGTTGTCATGATGACAAGGTTAATGGAAAAGTTTTTAACCCCTGCAATACAATGACGTCCTTATATTTTTATGAGGAAAGACCTCTCGTAGTGACCAGGGGAAGAGGAGGGGAGGGATGTAAAAACATCAAGAGTAATTGTCGCACCTATAAGTTTTAAACTTGGTATATTTAGATTGTTTTCTACTGTGGAGCACCCATTTAGAGGGTCAAAAACATTCAGTATTTAGGCTGTCACTCCCGGCACTACTACTGATATTAATATATCAGAGTACCAGCACACCAAAGAATCACCAACATATTAACATGAGATGACTATTTCCTACTCCTAAATATGGGGAGGGTACACACACACACACACACACACACACACACACACACACACACACACACACACACACACACACACATCAAAGTAGGAGAACTATCATTAGAGTGGTAAGCGAAAATCGGACACACATGTGTCGCTTACTATAAAGTATGCTTGCACCCAGTCTGCTCGCGCGGGCCGATTACACATGGTTCAAGACTACACACACATCCAAAGCCACTACAACACAACAGTTACACTAACAAGCACTTCTCTCCCTACATACAGTCTCTACCAAACAGCCTGAGCCACTTGGTAGAGATACATGGGCTGTATCGTCCCCAATTCGGTCGGGATAGGCCGGTCCTGCAGTGGACACTCAAACGGCTGATGAGATTCTACTCATCAGTCCGCCTTTCGGACAGTATGTCAGCACACAACACCACCAAGCCGACCACAATACCACACACTTCCACGTCCTTCAACACCACACCCACACTATCCACCTTACCACACTTTCACATTCAAACAACTGCCATACCACTTTTCCAACACACCACACCACCACCATCCCCGCGCAACACCACATTCTCGAACCACCACATCACAGCCCCACCGGAACACAATCACCACTCCCACACCACACCTCTTCCCCTGCACCACGCTACTTTTTTTTTTCTTTTTTTTATGTCTCCGACTCTGGGCATAGGCTTCACAGCCCGTTACCAAGGCTCAGTAGTCCTCTTCCATCCATACACTTCCACATGTCAACACTTCGGCGCTAACACCCATCGTCCATACTGAATACATGCTAGGGCTTTCTCATACAGGACTGGTGCATTGGTATTAACGGAAGTGTGTTTACGACATGTCGGCGGGTCTTTTGGTAGATCAGTCAAGTCTGCTTTTTAATGAAATTCAAATCCTTTAAGTGTTCCCTGCCCCAGCGGGGATTTGAACTTGGGTCCATTAGGACTGCAGGCCAACTCTCTACCGATTCGGCCACCGCCTCCCCCTATCATTTCTCCAATCCATATCACACCAACAACTTTCCCATACCACACCACCACTACCCTCATACCACACCATCACAGCACACACTGATAACCCTTAACATAATCTCCCCTCCCTCACACACTATCTCCATTCCCTTACCACACCAGCATTAGAATGCTACATCACTCCCACACCAGCCCCGCACTACCACATCACTCCCATACAACCCCGCTGCTTCCGCAGCACCACCACCACCACAAACTCTACTCCTCTTCGTGACGTGGACTTCAGCAACGCCTCGGAGATGGAAAACACGATTTCGCAGGGCGAGAGGCTGCACGGGAGACAGACAGGCAGACGGACTGGGTGGAGGATACAAAGATATCAGACAACACCACGGCGAGCAGTTGCAGGAAAACAGCTGCTCTACATATTTATACAACTGCGTCAGTACAGATACGGGTTGTTGTTGTTGTTGCTGCTGCTGTTTTTGTTGTTGTTGCTCTTGTGGTCCCAGGCTCATTTGAAACGTAAACTCGATAGATTTTTAAGCCGCCCTTCTACTGCAGTCTACCCTCCTTTGGGGGAATAGAGAAGGAAATGAGGGACGTTTTTATTACTGAGCAGTTGAGTCACCCGGGTATATCGATGCCACCACAAGAAGGTGTCCCTCTCTAGCACCACAAATACGGGTTGGTGGAGGATATACTGAGGTTTTGGCAAAGATCACAGATAATGTAGCAAAGAAAATGTGGCCATGCAAACTGAGACGGTAAAAATCACAGCCAAC
This sequence comes from Coenobita brevimanus, assembly GCF_032717465.1. Taxonomy (NCBI): domain Eukaryota; kingdom Metazoa; phylum Arthropoda; class Malacostraca; order Decapoda; family Coenobitidae; genus Coenobita; species Coenobita brevimanus. Next base: position 34,079,642 of record NC_136977.1, read on the forward strand.
ATCGGACACAGCAAGCTGTATACGTTTTTATGGAGACAGATTTTGGCAGCACAGAAAAAAAAAAAAAAATATGTTCATCATTAACCATACATAAATTTGGCAAAGATCAAAACCACAGGAAACAAAGAGAAGTTCTAAACCATTATACAAACACGTGAACAGGTGTGCAGCTGGACATTACGAATGCGAAGTGTGCTAATTATTTACAGGATAAAAATTACGAAAAGAAAAACTTGCTATGATATAAAGATGGGTACTGAATATGTAACGAAGGCTTTTACTGCTAAGGATTTCCCACGATAAAATAAAGCCGTCTAGCATTAACCGGAACTAAATAACTGAAGGGTTAAGGAGGTTCTCTCGCATCTCTTCCTGTAGTTTTCATATATTTTCATGGATTCGTGCCTATTATCCATGTGTTTGTGCTATTATTACGTTGCATAAATTATGTACAAAGTATATAATATGCAGGCAAAAAAGGCATTGAAGTGCAGTAGTATTAAAGCAACTTACAAGAAATAATTTCGCGAGAGAAGAGGGATTAGTCACTTAAAGCTCGAGTACATGACCCTCAGAAGAATGTAAAAAAAAAAAAAAGAAAAAAGAAAAAAAAAGCTCCTAATCGTGAGTGTAATACCTTCACGGGCTACTTAACCCTCCAACATTACGATTCAATCCCCTGCCAGTCACGAACCGATTCTGGGTTACGTTCAGTCTCTCTCCCCCGACAGACCCTAAGCTCTCATGTGGTATTTTAAGTTCCCTTAAGATATTCTGAGTTCCAGTGAGATATTTTGATTTCTCGTAAGAGATAGTACCGTAAAACATAATTATTTGGTTCCTGCAAGAAATATTTTGCTCCCGCAGGTTAAATATACTCCGTTTGAGTATAAAGGATGTTTAATTCCTTCACTACGAGGATGTATTAGTTACTTGTTACCTCCAGACGATTTTAGCAAACTTAAAAAAAAAAAACTCTCCTACTAAAGGGATTAATAAAAGCTATATCTAATCCTTTCACTGAAAAGAAAAACACACTCTACGGTGAATAAAATCGTCTGGTGGTGACTTGGATAATAAATATGCGTCATCTTTCTAAAGGGGATTAGCTCTTCCGGAAGATCTTGAATTCCCCTGAAAGCATTCCGGTGTGTGTGTGTGTGTGTGTGTGTGTGTGTGTGTGTGTGTGTGTGTGTGTGTGTGTGTGTGTGTGACGAACGATGTATTTCAGCAGGTCTTTCTTTCTGAATCCATACGATATTTTTCAAGTTGCAAGAACACACCGGTAGAACAGGGGGTTGATGACAATTATAATCTAAAGTTCTAAACATATGTTGCGTCAAAGGTGGTTTCTAAGCTTACTAAAACCGTTTGGGGATGGCAAGAATTAAATAACAAAGACGTTCTTATGGTGGAGGTAAGGAAGGACAGGCAGATGGACTGATTAGAAGTATGATGTCAACAGTAAAATAGACCTTCTTCCTTCGACCTCTCCTATTCCTTCCTTCCTTCCTCTTTCTTTTTTCTTTCTCTCCTTCCTTCCTTCCTCTTCCTTATTTTCCCCCTTCCTTCCGTCCTTTTTCTATCTTTTCTTCTTCCTTTCTTCGATCCTTCCTTTTTCTTTCTTTCCTACCTTCATTCTTTCTTTTTTCTTTCCTACCATCCTTCCTTCCTTCCATCATTATCTGCTTTGTGATCCCTTCCCCCTCCTCTCCTCACCTTTTCTTCCTCTTTCTCTTATTCCTTCAGCCTCTGATTTTACCTTAGCAAGACTACCTCAAAAAGACCTATATGACTCTAACAAACAGAAGGAAGTGGCTGAGTCCAGAGAGATTCAATTGAACTATCTTGACGTCAACGCCATAATTGCGAAATAATCTAAACTCGACGTCTTTGATACACAACATTGGGTTCGTAAATATATGGCTTTTTTATTTTTCGAGTCCACCCAATCACGCATGGTGAGTAAGCATAACTTGAGCAATATTAAAAAGTAAGGACTTTCTGCTATCAAAACGCAAAAAAAAAAAAGGATAAATATGAGTTCTCTCTCATCTGCCCCCCAACACACAGTGTGTGTGTGTGTGTGTGTGTGTGTGTGTGTGTGTGTGTGTGTGTGTGTGTGTGTGTGTGTGTGTGTGTGTGTGTGTGTGTGTGTGTGTGTGTGTGTGTAGTAATAATATTAATTTTCGGTATATTCATTCATCGCAGCCAGTGGCTGAAAATACACAGGTTCTTAATCTATATAGTACCCTAGCCTAATCCGGTCAACAGGCTGATCTTGGCTGCAGCTGAGGAGCGCTGACAAATTACCAAGCCTCACTGAGGCTGGAGTGAGGCGTAGGCACAAAGGGACAGACTGCCTACTCTGTACCCCGCTGAGTTCCGAACTGTTGCAGGTCTTCCACCACAGCATGCCTAGAGCTACACTTACAGGTGAGAGCTCACCCCACCCACACAATTAGACGGGCCTGAGCAGGGCTCCAATTCGGGTCACTTGGATTGGGAGTTGAGTACTATATCAACCGCGCCAGCAGGTGTGTGTGTGTGTGTGTGTGTGTGTGTGTGTGTGTGTGTGTGTGTGTGTGTGTGTGTGTGTGTGTGTGAGACACACACACACACACACACACACACACACACGATACATATGACTTCCCTCTAAATTTCCGACTTTCGTTCTAGTGATATGTAGCTATAGATCGGTAGGATTATCACAAACTGTCTTTTCTACATACAACTAACACCAATCCATAACAGGGGTGAACGGAGACTGCCTCTGATCTCCTCACTACGAAACATCCATAATGAGCAAGGTAAAATCGTCTGGCGGCTGCATAAATAAAACAAACCCTTCCACCAAGACAATTTTTATTATTCCTGATACTGACAGACAACTATATCCAACAAAACAGAGACGTTTCGTGGTGGAGGAGATAAAAACACTCTTCATTCCCCCCAGGACACTGACGTCATATTTATCTTACACTGGCTCCCTCTGCTGGAATGTCTTCAGCGTAATGGAGACGTCTCGAGGTGAAGGAGGAAAGGAGATATTAGTGGTTAACAAATAGGTCGAAAAGCAGAAAATTATTACCCTCAAGGTGAGGCTACGACAAGTAAATGATAATGTTAACACTGCAGCCAAAGGACACAATTCTGGTTTTATTCTTGCTTTATCCAGATGATTTTGTTCAGCTTAAGAAAGCACCCTATAGTAAAGGATGGATTAAAGGAGGCTTCATTTAACACCTCCAATCTGAAAAAATCTCTCCTAAGCTGAAGAAAATCACCTAGAGATAGAAAGAATTGTAAGAAATACATTATGTGACTGAATGTGTTAAACCCATTCAATTGGATGACAAGGTTTTTCAGTTTTATTTTTTCGATTTTACTAAGCACATGATGCACCTCTTAAAAGCGAAACTGTTTTATCTAAGCCACATCCAGATGGACCGCATGTGCGTAGGGAGTGAAAGGGTGAACGAAAAAGAAGAAAAGTTGTCGAAGGATTGTACAAAAATTTAATTTATTGCAAAGGAAGTTAAATATACCACATAATTATCTAACCAAGCCAATGGGCGACGATGGTCAGCTATAAGCTGACGTGTATAAGCATGCAGAGTTTCATTCCATTCTATCCTCCCACTGTAGAGTTAGAGGACTTCAAATACGCGAAATGGCCCACCCGAGGCACGAAATACAGGTGGCGCTGCCAGCGACCGGAAGTGAGTTTTGACACTAAAAGTCATTTCTATATGGAGGTAATCCAGTGCAACATTCCACTCAAAAATCATGGCCCTGGTTTAATTTCGCGCAAGCAAGGTCGTAATTTTAGCTCTTTTCATATTTTCTGCACTTGATGACCTTTGACCACTGACCTAACGGATATAGGTCATGTATGTACGAAGCACACTTATAGTAATCATTAACGTCTATAAACATGCAAAGTTTCATCCGATTCCATTTACTCTTTGTGAAACTAAAAGACTTGAAATTCACAGAATGGCCCACTAGAGGGACAACTTCTATGTGGCGCTGCCAACCACTGGAAGTGAATTTTGACACTAAATGCTATTACCCGTCCCCGCCCCGGAGGAGCTCGGGGACGGGTATTGTTTTCACTCGGTTTGTCTGTTTATTTGTCAGTCTGTCCGTCTGTCTGTTAACAACTTTATGCAAAACTAATAGTGCGATTTTGACTTAAAGTACAGGGATGATGGGCTAAGACCCTCTGATCACCTGTTTAAATTCTGGGCCAAACTGGGCCAAACTGGGCCACCCCCCAGTTAGCAGTATGGGGATCAACGTCAGGTGAATCAGGCCTAAAATTTCAGATGGGCATGAAATCATCAATTTTCACCTGGTTTACCCCAAAGTTCATGTGACATCTTTTACTAGATATCCTTTTGTGTTCATTTGTCAGCACTGAAATGACTGCCGGGGACGTGTTTACAATGCCTTTGCACTGCTTCTTGCTTTTGTATGATCTCCAGTGCAACATTCCATCCAAGAATCATGGCCCTGGATTAATAGCCTTTGGAGCCATAGCATTTTGTGCAAGTGTAGTCATGATTTTAGCTATTTTCACCTTTTTTTTGCATTTGATGACCTTTGACTCCTGGCCTGGCTGATGTAGCACATAGGTGTACGGTAGAAAGTTGTAGTACTAGGCAATGCCTATAGGCATGCAAAGTTTCATTCCATTCCATCGAGCTGCTGGGGAACTAGGGGGACCTTTTGGACAACTGGTACTGGTCATTAGGGATGCTGAGGCCAATCTTCGCAGGGCTGCCACTCGGTAACTAAAGGAGAGAAGAAAATGAATGGCACACTTCCAACAGAGAATGACCTCATGATTAAGCCTAAAGAAGTCAGAGTTTTTTTTACACCTGTTAGTAATGTTTCTAGAGCTCAAAACGTGAAAACTACGAAAAAAGCTGCTTTTTTGCTTTTGTTAGGCAACGAGTAGTTGCCTTCCAACCAAAAATTTGTTGACACAACTAGGTCATAGGCTGGTCCTTGTATCCAAGTTTGGCTGGAATCTGTTATTCTGATATGTGGAAATGCCCACCAAAATTGAAACCAAGCAAGAAAAAGCGACTATCAACAATAAGGGCAGCATGAGCTGGTCAAAAACTGTAATATAATCCAGAAAGAAGTAAAGGTGCCAGGGAACTATATAAAATTGAAATATAACGCTGAACGCCGTAAAATTACCAAAAATATAATACAACCCAGAAGTAAGTAAAAGTTTGTAAGAATTCTATACAAATGTAATTCCCTTGTATCTCGCGTGAAATTCAGTTAAGTTCTGCGACCATAAAAGGAGGACAGTTGAGGCAGTCATGGCGGCAAGGGTTGACAACATGCGAGCATGACGCAGGACTTGGTGGTGTGGAGGCGTATTGGGATAAGAGTGAGAGGGAGAGGAGTGTGGGAGAGTGTGGGTGGCTGGGGAGAGTGAGAATTGTAGGGTAGTGTACAAAGGGTACAAAGAAAAGCAAACAGCAACAGATCTGTTGGTCCTTTTGTCTTTTTGTGGCCTATGAGCGTGAGGAGGGGGTGTGCAAGAGAGAGGGGGAGAATGGGTGCATATGTGTGTGTGTGTGTGTGTGTGTGTGTGTGTGTGTGTGTGTGTGTGTGTGTGTGGAGAGGGAGGGATGAGGGAAAGTATGAGAGGGTGTGGAAAGCGAGAGATGGGTGGGTTAAGGAGAGAATGAGGGCTTATGCGTCCTTGTAGCGAAGAAAATTGGACTTGGATAGATGTGAGGGAGGGGAGGGGGAGATGAGCAGTGTGTAGTTGCGTGGGGGAAGGAAGAGGTGTGGAAGAGGAGATGTATGGATAATGTATGAACTGAAAGGATGAAGTGTGGGCATTGTGAGCCTGGGTGTGGGAAAACGCTTAGTGTGTTTAGTCTACTGGGGTAGAGGGTGTGGAGATGAGAAGAGAGAGAGAGAGAGAGAGAGAGAGAGAGAGAGAGAGAGAGAGAGAGCGTATGGATGAAGAAAGTGTGAGAGAATGGGGAATGTATGGTGTAAGGAGGGACGGTGTGCGGTTGTTAGGAAAAGAGTGAAATTGTATGGGGTTCCTTGGAGAGATGAAGAGAAAAGGGAGGAAGTGTAAGGTTGATGAGTGTTCAGAGGGACGTGTGTAGGGCTGCATAAGGTGTTGGAGAGGGAGGGAGGGAGGGAGGTATGTGGGGTTGAATATTGCTCAGGGTAAGTAGGGATTCGGGAGTGTGTAATATATGGGAAAGGTAGAGGCGTGGGGATGTGTGTGGGGGGAAGGTGCAGGCGTCAGTACTTCATAGTCCACTTAAAATAAATGTACGAGGAAGGACTACATATAAATAACAATCTAGTAATATAAATTATGTCTCTTTACCTTTCTACCTATCCATCTACTTTACTGATATTTGTCCCTCCTCATCTCTGTTTATCTGTCTTATCATCTATATATCTACCTACGGTACTTATCTTTATCGTTCCATACATCTGACTCTCTACCAGCCTATCTACCTGTGTGTGCTCTATTAATCTACATTTATTTATCTATCTATTTTTCTATCACTCTTGTTATCTGTTCATCCATCCTTTTATCTATCAATCTATTTACCTATCTACATCTCTCTATATGCATCTTTCTATATCCCTTTCTTTCTATGTATCTATTTAAACTTTCAAACTAGGATATTTATCATCAATAAATCACTTGCTAAACTGCAGTGCTTAAGACGCAAATATTTCCTGAAGGTGAGGGACGCGAAGTGGCTCTGACCTAGACACGAGATAAGGTTGAAGAGAGAGAGAGAGAGAGAGAGAGATAATAATAATAATATAATAACAAACTTTATTTCCACATGAGTGGTTATTCTTCATACAAAGTATTGACAATGGTATATACAATAGTGTACAGTTGTCTACATAAATTGATGTGCCTAAGTCATAAGGAATTCCTTTAGTTTTGCTTTGAATGAATATATATTACTGGCTTCTTTGATATTTAATGGGAGTTGGTTCCACATCTTAGGTCCCTTTACAGAGATGGATCTGGCACCAGTGTTAGAGTTTACTTTGGGAACATACAGGTTATTTTGTTGTCTGGTAGTACTTTGAGTTACACGATTTACAGTAGGGAGAGATAGAAGGTAATCTGGGTATTGACTGTGTAGTTGTTTGAAAAATTTGACTGCTATGTTGAAGGTTATTATATTAGGAATATTTAACCACTTTAGTTCCTTTAAGACAGGGGTAACATGAACATATTTTCTAGCTCTCCCATCTACTATTTTAGCAGCAAAATTTTGTAGTTTTTGGACGTTATTGAGTAAAGTGTTGTTTGTTGAGCCCCATTTTGTAATACAGTAGTTTAGAAGGCTTAGTACAAGTGACTGAACAATGACTTGCCGAGTTGAACTATCAAAACTATCTTTTATTCTGTTAATATACATTAAGGCCCCTGTTACCTTTTTGCTTATCTCGTTCACATGGGTGTCAAATATAAGGTAGCGGCCCATGTACACTCCTAAGTTTTTGACATAGTTACTTGGTTTAATATGACTATCATCAAAATTAACAGTAGTGTTAGGTGGTATTTTTGCAATTAGCTGACGGGTCCCTATGAAGATACACTGAGTCTTGTTTGTGTTTAGCATAAGTCCATTTCTTGATAAATATCTTCTGGCATTATTTAGAGTTTCTTCTGCCTTACTGATTAGAGTATTTAGTTCATTTAGTGTACCACTATGAAGGAACTGTGTGTCATCAGCATATTGGACCAGTGAGCATGTCATTAAAGTTTTGTGCCATGTCATTGACGTATATATTGAACAGTATTGGGCCAAGGATTGAACCTTGAGGGACACCATATGTCACTTTTACATCAGAGGAAACAGTATTATGCATACGCACTCTTTGTGATCTACCACTAAGATAGTTATCAAACCAGAAGCTATCAATGTTTACTTTATTTAGTTTATTAAGAAGAATATTATGACTTACACTATCAAATGCTTTGGAGAGGTCACAAAGAGTTAACAGAGATATATGTTTGTTTTCCATGTTTTAATATATATTTTCTGTTATTACTGTAAGCGCTGTATCTGTAGATAATTTAGGTCGGAAACCGTGTTGAGTGTTTGATAGGAGTCTGTTAGTTTCTAGGAAGTTAGTAAGTTGATTAGCAACGATTTTTTCGATGACTTTTGAAAATATTGGTAATAATGAAATTGGCCGATAGTTGCCCGTGTCACTTGTGTTACCGGTTTTATGAAGGGGAATGACTACAGCGTTTTTCCAGGCTGTAGGGAATATCCCTGTTGTAATGGAGGTATTTATAATGTGAGTTAGATAATATGCAATTACAAAGAGAGAGTCTCTAATGAAGCGCACTGGTATTTTATCAGAACCATAAGAATTCGTATCACGCAGGCTTTTAATGGTTAATATAACTGTGTTTGTATCGCTCGGCTGGGGTCGGAAATGCTGGTCTCCGGTGCCCAGTGCTTTCTATTAGCAGAGTATTATCATCACTTTGTAGGTTTTCTTGTGTTTTTTCGTATGTATTTCTACCGACATTACTAAAGAAAATATTAAACTTTTCTGTTGTTTCTTGCATGTCAGCAATGGTTCCAGTTTCAATGTTTTTCTTTTTTCTAGGGATTATATCTTTCACTATTTTCCAGGTGGCACTTGAATTACATCTGCAGCTTTGTAGTTAATTTCGATAATAATGATTTTTTGCGTCACTTAGTAGTTGTTTTACATGCTTCTTTAAATGTTTATAGAGGTCTTGGTGATTTTTATTAAGTCTATCATTTTTCAGAATGCACTGTGCACCATTTCTCTCACATATTGCTTCCTTAATTTCGTCACTCATCCACGGGGCTGGGGGTCTTTTTATTTCTTTAGTCACCATTGGAGCACATCTATCTAAACTACTGATAAAAACAGAGTTCATTATTTCTACTTGTTCATTCACATTGTCTGTGTTAAATAACTTACTTAGGTTGTTTGCTTCACTCACTATGCTATGGCACAGTAAGTCTTTGTTATAGGTTTTTAGGTCATGGAAAGTCTTAGTGATGGGAGGGCGTTTAGGTTTGGTAATATTAGCAATTACAGTAATAAGATCATGGTCTGCTATAGCTTGCGGTACTACGTCACTGTGCAATACTATGTCAGAGAGAGAGAGAGAGAGAGAGAGAGAGAGAGAGAGAGAGAGAGAGGAGAACAAGGGGAGGGAGAAGAGGTGCAGAGAGATAAGAGGGAGAACCGGCGGAGGGAGGAGGAGGAGGAGGAGGAGGGGGAGAAAGAGACGTGAGTGGCTGTGACCTAGGATGGACGGAAGACAAGGCTAAGTAGAAAGAGAAGATGGGAGGAGAGGTGAAGAGGGAGGAGAGGAGGAGAAACGGAAAGAAAAGGAAAACTTGAGAAAGGGAGTATGAAAAGGAGACGAGGAAAAAAAGTAGGAGGTGAGAAAGGATATGAAGAACAATGGAAGGAAAAAGCGATAGGAGGAAGAGAAGGAGAGGTCGGAAAAAGCTTGACACGGAAGGGTGTGGTCTAGCAGGAGAGAGAGGGAAAAAATAGAAAAAATAAAAGGAGAGGAGGGAAGACAGAATGAGGGAAGGAATAAGCAGAGAAGGAAAAAGAAAGTGAAGGAGGGAACTAGTGAAAGGGCAGGGTATGAGATTTTGTGAGAATGCTAGATATGGATTGGCAGGGTATGGGGGTGGGAGGGCGTGGGGTGGCAGAGTATGGAAAGGCGAAGCTCTTTGCTGAAAACACAAACACACACACACACACACACACACACACACACACACACACACACACACACACACACACACACACACACACACAAAATGTCCCAATTTCTAATATTAGATAAAAGAATACAAGACGTCTAAGAGGTATGGCTGACTGAAATAAGGGGGAGAGTGGCATTTTCAGTAGATCATTGCCTTCAGTGCAATGACGTCCGTTCTAAGCTGATCTTGGTGTTACTGGCCTGATAATGTAATGCAGGTTAGAAGAGGCTCCCCGCAGAGAAGGAAGCAAGACACATGGTACAATGAAGCTCTGGAGTGTAGATTATATTGTGATTTATTGGATTATGACACGATCTACAGGTATCATATACTGTACACTAATTATGTTATACGAATACTCTAATAATATTGTCATAGGCTAACCTACTGCATTAGTGCGAAAGACTAAATCATTACACACGGTGATAAAATTTCAAAATATATAAAATACCACACACTAAATTATGAAGAAGTGGAGCGTAAATTATGTCTGGCAACATTACGAGAGACATGGGTATAGGAAAATATGGACCGGTATTACATTTAAACTGGGATATATAATCGTTAGAAACTAGAGCACGGATTATATTTTTAGCAATATATTGAGTGAAGAGACTAAAGAATTTTAAACATGGAAAGAGACAAGCAAACTATTTTCTGGTCATAAACTGAGAGGAAAGACTTAAGAATTATAAGCAACGATTCAAACTACGTGAAGATATGCTGAAGTGGAGTAAGTGTGTTGCTTGGAGACAACTAGAGTACGAAGACAACAACAAGACGAAGATACGAAACAGACTGTTCCGTAAACCATGTATCACGAACTTACATTACTACTGCGCAAGGGAGTGTACGATGTTCTATGGGACAACATTAACAACAAGCACGGTGTTATGACAATGGGAGGACCTTTGAGGATGTCGCGTGAATCTGATAAGCAGGGCGTGTAATTAGACAATGTGAACCATTTAGATAAGACAGTCAGTTGAGCGTACAAGGCAACGTACAGTACATCCACTCAGGTAGGGGACCACGCTGGAAGATAACACCGGGGGAGATGCCAAAGGTGAGGAGCAAGAGGAGTGAGACGGACCTCTTAGGAGTGTTGGACGGAGAAGGTTGGTTGGGTATGGTTTATCTGAAGGAGACAGGCCAGAGTGACTGTCGTAGAAATAAATCCTAAAATCTATGCGCCTCTGAGTACGTAGCATCAGTCCTAGCCAAACTACAAGTAGCATCAATCCTAGCCAAACTACAAGATCAACTACCATCAGAACCGACACACATAACATTTTCTGCACCTGCACATGGCTTTGCGCAAGTGCCGTTGTCTCCTATAATGGAGTCTCCGTCACAGGCAAAACAACCAAGCTTCATCTTCTTTTTACCCTCCACCTGACAAAGTCAGAGGAGGGTGTTGTTATCATTGGGATCAATAGGTGTCCGTCCATAGAGCTGGGCGGCAGGGTGTCTAGCTAGGCGTAGAGACTTCGTTTCCAGTCCGCATATTTCCGAACTGTACTGCAGTAGAGACAAGGGGCGGGGCTTGGACTGTGACGTCACTACGCGCCCGCCCTCAGCGCAACTTAGATGCAAATTTCTCTCTCGGTTTCATTGCTTCGGGCCTGCGATTGTGATGAACGATACTCCCATATTCCCATACATTTTTTATACCATTACATTTAAAACGTATTATACAGGTATATGTATCTATGTATATACATTTCATAAATGAATACATAATATTTGTCATTGCATTATAGCGTATCTTAGTTAATCATTGTATTATTTTGTCCCAGTTTGTTATTTACAAACTTAACACAACATAAAGTAATTCTGCTCTGAAACCATCAGTACTCAGCAGTGCGAATTTTTTGATATTTTGGCGAAAGTTTAGGTGTTGTGATCTACAACCGACAATTAATGGTGCTATTGGTCACTGGTATTGTAATATCGACAGGAATGTTCACTGCTTGCCACCAAAATATGTATTGAACAAAATTACCTTACTCAAGATCACTCAATGAGCGTTGCACATTCATACAAAAAAAAAAAAAAAATACAAAAGAAAGGAAAAACTTCAGTGAAAACACAGAAAACATAAAACAAGATGTATATTGAATAAAGATGAATGAGCGTAGCACATAAAAACAGACATAAAAACAGAATATAAAAAATATAATAAAAATAGAGAAAACACAAATGCTAGTGTCATAAAAAAGATATAGATCACTACACTAATGAAGATGAGTTGCGCTGAGGGCGGGCGCGTAGTGACGTTGCAGTCCAAGCCCCGCCCCTTGTCTCTACTGCAGTACAATCGGAAATGTGCTGCCAGGCCAGAACTCAGAATATATTCACTATAGAGTCATGAAATTTCACATTGTTATGTGTCTAGTGAACTGGTGCCTTTGATAGGTAGAATGTTGTATTTTTTTTTTTTTTTTTTTTTTTTAAAGATAATGAAGAATAAAAAAAAAAATCCAGAGATTTCAATGTACCTGCTTAAGGAATCTGAAGGGCCCAGGTTATGTTTCCTCAAGGCGTCCTCCTTACCCCCACCTTTAAAAGAAAAGAAAGGGAGGGGGTGAGAGCCGTTATACCCTTGGTTAGGTGTGTAGGGAGGTGGGGAGTATGTGCTTGGTCTGGTGGAGGGCTGCAACAGCATAGCTTTGCCTATTTTTTTTTTTTTTTTTTAATTGGAAGGAAGAAGGAACCAAAGGTCAGGGTTTCTCTGCTTCTGAGGTTCATAGCATCTGTGCATGCAGGTATATAACTACAGTTGCCAATCACGACCAAACACCTTGCATATTTTGTATCTGTTCTACACCATGATTCCGGCTACGAACATGGACTAGACAATCTATTCCCTGAGACTCAGTAGTTCTTCCATGCCACAAGCTGACACATAAACAAAACTGGACCTCCTGGTGAATATAAAGTGCTTTGAATTTAATTTTTGGAGGCACGTTATACACTTACAGAAGTCTCGTCATTATCAGAGTCAATTGCCACCAGAGTTCATTTATAAACCACACATGACCTACAGGTGAAGACAGGTTGCTTAGTTCTGGGCTTCTGGCTGCACACCTGCTTATGGACAAAACTCCCTCTTTACATTACTGAGCCAGTTGCCATCAAACTTGTCTCATCAATGAAGTTGTATCGTCTAATGAAGTGGACTACATGTCTGGGAAGTTCTGTGTGCGCATACCTGTCCCAAACTATATGAAGCAACTACGACCGAAGTTAAATAATAAACAGACAGTAAGACAAGGTAACAAATCTCACGTGTTGAGTTACTCCTTAACTCGGTAATCTCAAATTCAGTAGGAATGATAGATGTCGATGTGGTATTGTAAATGATGAAAGTAATAGGATAGTGGCAATGCTGTTGGCCATTTATGAAAAGAAAAAAAAAAAAGTTAAGTCTATTGTTCTGCACGTCAGCCGATGCAATAAGTGAAAGAGAATGTGAAGTGCGGTGCTGAACCTCTTCACCTCAAGAATTACTTCTCCCGTTTCCCGTATACCTTAAAAACACTTCCAGGATATGGGAATTCTATCATTCTTATTTATTTTTGCAACAGACAGACAAGTTTTATCGGTTAAAGGTAGTATAGAAACGATTTCATGCTGTCTAAAAGTGAAGGCAAAAAGTTGCCGGTAAGCCTAGGACGTATGGAATTTGAAGTACAGTATTTCGTTCTTGCTTCTGCCTGACTATTTTATTCGGCCTAGGATTAAAAAGAAAAAAGTCCACTAATCCCATGAGGTGTAAAACCCTCAATATTTCATTCTTGATGTTTATATTCGCCTCTGTAGCAGTCTCTCTCCGTCTGAGAGCCAAATATAGTTGGTCAGTAATGAGTTAGGTGTCAGAGACTTGTTTTTCTGACGTCCTCTCTGACCCACGTTATTTTGTCCTTCACTACAAGAAGTGCTCCTTGAGTTCACTACATGAGATATTCCTCAAGGTGGATAAAGTCAGCTGCTAATAATAATAATAATAATAATAATAATAAAAGTAATATTATGAAAGAAAAAATACGTCATCGTCCTGAAAGGTTAACTGCAACTGTGTCTAAGCCTTTCACTCTCACAGGACTCCCTTTCGCAGAATAGAATCTTCCAGAGACGGCATGAATACAGGACAAATAATAGCATACTGAGAACTAACATGTCAGAACAAAAGACTGGATTTTAATTCTACCTAGCTCACTTACATCAGCTACCCTCTGACCATCAACTATTTAAAAATTTCTGGAGACAACAGGAATAAAATATAACTGTTCTAAAAATACATATGTCAGAGCAAATGGCCACGATTTCGAAACGATCTTCTTCATTCACAACATGTCCACCCCCCCCAAAAAAAAAAAAAAAAAACTTTCTGCTTGATAAAATCATAGACAGAGAGAGAGAGAGAGAGAGTGTTTCGCACGCTGATGAGCGCGGGTTCGCCTCCCGCCAGTTATAAAAAACTTTGGGAAGCGTTCACTTAGCCACTTGCTACTTTGGCGGACAAAAGGGGTGCTGTGGTTGAAGCAGCGTGGCATACTAGTATGCTTGCACCCAATCGGCTTAAGGCGGGCCGATTACACTTGGTTCACAGACTACACACACATCCAAAGCCACTACAACACTACAATCACACTCACAAGCACTTCTCACCCTACATACAGTCTCTACCAGACAGCCTGAGCCAGTGGGTAGAGATACATTGGCTGTATCGTCCCTACTTCTATAGGGATAGGCCGGTCCTGCAGTGGACCTCAACGGCTGATGATGATGATGATATATATATATATATATATATATATATATATATATATATATATATATATATATATATATATATATATATATTGTTACATAGCCTATGATTTCATCATCCTTTGTATAATTCTAACGTACAGTATGCTGCATGTTTGATCACGATTCGCCTCGTGGCTTCCATAGTGACCAGGCTTGCGTGTTCTACCTCACTACCCCCTTCTCCCCCTTATAGTAGAGTTAGTCGTTCTTTCTGTTGTTCAGAGCAGGAGTGTCAACTCTTTGGCCCCTATGGCTTCATTTGCGCGTCCTTCTTACAAGTTGAATCAAGCTCTGCCGGCCCCTATATAATGAGCTCAGTCTCTGCATTAATTGCCACTTAGATCTACTCCTCATTTTGTTCACATCTCTGTCCTCCCCTGTATAGTGTATAATTATTTTTGTAAGTGCTCAGGAAGTCTCCAACAATCTAGCTGCTGCATAATTTGAGTATAAGTGTTGTTACCATTTTTCTTGTACTGTATGGCCTAAGGTGTTAATTCGTAGGCCTGGTGAGGATTTTGTGATTCATGTGGAGTTTTTGATGTCAGCCATTATTAATAACATTTTGTATCTGTAATAATATACCTTGCATTAACTGAGCATTATCCGGTTTTCTCATTTATCAGGGCTGACTTAGATAAATTTGCTTTTCCTAAATTCATGTTAATAAAGGCTATTCCAGTTAACCATATATTGAACCGGTTTTTGCCATTACATTATCCTTATGAGTCCTGAATGTTTAGTTGTTAGTTTGAGCATTAAACTTCAACTTGTAATTTTACCTAACTCTTTTGTTTTGAACCTGGAACTTTGCGGGACAGTAGTGATTTTAATATTCTCACTTGAAGTGTTCATTATCTCTCTCTGTTCCATAACATAAATTTGGCGACCTCTTATCAGGATATTCAGGATATTATCATAAGGATATTGCTTGATATTTTGTGACTGATTTTTTCATGGTGTCTACTATTACTAATATTGATGAAGCCAAAGATTTTTTGTCAAATGTGCAAACAGTGTGTGATGTATAAAACAGAACAAAGAATGAACTTTAGCTTGTTGCTCAACAATTGGGAATTGCTGTTCACTCTCATCATTCTAAAGATCAAATTGTTGGCATGATTAATAAAAGCTTGTTTGATGTAACTCCTCCAGATGAGCAAACGCAGATTGAAATAGCTAAGTTACAGCTAGCCCTGCAGGAGGCTCGTGCTAAGGAGGCTGAGTTTCAGGCACGTGCTAAGGAGGCTGAGTCTCAGGCTCGTATTCAGGAGGCACAGGCACAGGCTGAGTCTCAGGCTCGTATTCAGGAGGCACAAATTGAACTTGCTAGGATTCAGGCAGACCATGAGTATCGCATGAAACAAGGTGGAACTGGATCATCTAGCTCTGATGATTTTGATGTGGCTAAAAATGTTAAACTAGTCCCTCCTTTTAATGAATCTGATTTAACAAAGTATTTTCAGTTGTTTGAGAGGGTAGCTACAGGTTTTAATTGGCCCAAAAAGTATTGGCCAGTACTCCTACAGAGTGTTCTCACCGGTAAAGCTCAAGTAACTTATGCATCTTTGCCTCAGGATCAATCTGATAATTATGATGTAGTTAAGAGCTTGATTCTTACGGCCTATGAGGTTGTTCCTGAAGCCTATAGAGTAAAATTTAGTACAACTTATAAGCAAGATAAGCAATCCCATGTTGAGTATGCAAAAATCAAAGAAGATCTGTTAGAGCAGTGGTTAAATTCTAAGAATGTAAATTCTGATTTTGATAAATTTAAGCAGATGATTTTGCTGGAGGACTTCAAAAGGTGTATTAATAAAGATGTAAGCCTATATCTTGATGAGAAAAGAATAGATAATTTGTCTGATGCTGCAGTTTTAGCTGATGAATATGTTCCCACTCACAAGAGATATTCTAAAGAAAACAGGAAAGCTGAGAGTAAATACGTTGCCTCTACTCAGAGTACAGGTAACAGGAAAGAGAATAAAGATGATGTTTCTCAGGAAGTAAATACCAGCTTCACCTCTACATTTCAGAAAAGTAAATGTACATATTGTAGTAAGCTTGGTCATACTAGGGAGAAATGTTTCAGGAGACAGCATGATGTGAACAAAAAGGAGTCTTTAAATATTCAGTCAATTGGTCTAGTGTCCACCCTTGAGAGTTCCCAGAATTCTTTAACCGAGTTAACTGAACCTGCTTTGAGGGGTAAATTAAATTCTCATGATGAAGCTCCTCTTTTGAGCAGCAACGTGGGTGACACTCTCAAGAGTTCATGTGCTCATTTCCTATCTGATGGTTTTGTTAGTCCTCTGGACAATAATGACAGGAAATCAGTTAAAATATATCGTGATACAGGTGCTTGCCAATCCCTTATGCTGACCAGTGTTCTAGGCTCTAATGTTAATTCCTCTGATTAAACTGTAATCTTACAAGGTGTAGGGAATAATTACTTCTCTGTCCCTCTGTGCAGAGTGAATTTAAAGTCTGGTTTTGTTAATGGTTCCGTTATGGTTGGGTTGGTTGAGACACTCCCAATGTCAGGTGTAACTTTCTTACTTGGAAATGATATTGGTGGAAGTCAAGTGTGTCCAGCTCCTCAGTTGCCTTGTGAACCAGTGACTGCGACCCAGGATTGTGATATCCCTGATATGTTCTCTGCATGTGCTGTCACTAGGGCTAAGTCTAAAGTTACTTGTGATTTAAAGGATAATGATGATGATGATGTTATCCTAGCTGACACTTTTCTTGCTAATTTGGACCACTCGCCAGATGAGGCAGTACCCCGTGGTGTTGATAATTTGTCTCGTCAAGAGTTGGTTGAGTTGCAGGTTGCTGACCCTGAGTTGAAAGGTCTAGCTAACTCTGCTTGCAGTGAGGAAGAGTCAGCTGGTGCTTCTACTTGTTATTATATAAAGTCAGGAGTACTTATGAGAAAGTGGAGACCCCCAACAGCATCAGCCGACTGTGAATGGGAGGTTGTACATCAAGTTGTCATCCCTCGTGTTTGTAGGCAGGATATCATTAGAGTGGCTCATGATTCCAGTTTGGCAGGACACCTTGGAGTGAGGAAGACTGTGGCACGCGTTTTGAAACACTTCTACTGGCCAGGTATCTTCAGAGATGTTTCCTGGTATTGTAAGTCTTGTCACACCTGTCAAGTTGTGGGGAAGTGTAATCAGACCGAAAAGGTTGCACCTCTAGTTCCCATTCCTCCTTTTGAGGCGCCATTCACCCATGTGTTGGTGGATATTGTGGGCCCTCTTCCTCAGACTTCTTCAGGATTTTCTTATGTGTTGACCCTGATTGATATGGCTACTCGTTAACCTGAAGCCATTCCACTTAGAAATATCTCTGCAAAGAACGTGGTTAACGAAATGCTAGGGTTCTTCACAAAGTTTGGTCTGCCCAAGGAGGTACAGTCAGACCGGGGAAGTAATTTCATGTCAAATGTTTTCAAGCAGTCTCTGAAAGAGTTGGGCATCACCCAGATCACGTCTTCAGCTTACCATCCCCAGACCCAAGGAGTGTTGGAGAGATATCATCAAACACTCAAATTGATGCTCAAGAAATGCTGTTTGGAACATCAGAAAGACTGGGATAAAGGTCTTCCATTCGTTGTATTTGCTGCAAGAGAATCTCCAAATGAATCACTGGGCTTCTCACCCTTTGAACTACTGTTTGGCCATGAAGTAAGAGGACCCCTTAACCTACTCAAGGAATGGTGGCTGTCGGAGGAAGATGACGTCAACCTGCTGGAGTATGTGATGAAGTTCAAAGAACGGCTGTCCACTGCTTTACAGCTGGCGAGAGAGAATTTAGGAGCTGCTCAGGAGAAGATGAAGACTTGGTATGATAAGAAGTCCAGGTTACGCCACTTTCAGTCAGGAGATCAGGTTTTAATTCTGCTACCAGTGCATGGGCAACTCTTCAAGCAAAGTTTAGTGGTCCTTATTTCGTGGAGAAGAAACTCAGTGATGTCAACTATGTCATCGCCACACCAGATCGTAGAAAGAACAAGCAACTTTGTCACAACAACATGCTAAAGTTAAATCACAGGCGGGACGAAAATAACCCAGTCTGCACTGTAGCTGTTCCATCCGAGTCTGCAAGTGAAGCTCTCCCATGCAGTATGAGCCTGAGTGATAGTTTGGGGAAGAATCCTGATATCATGAATGATCTCCAGACTAAGCTTTCTCATCTAGCTCCCGAGGAAAGGCAGGAGTTTTCGGCATTACTGCAGGAGTACCCGCAAGTGTTCTGTGACACTCCAGGAAGAACCACTGAATTGATGCATGATGTCGATGTTGGAGTCGCAAAGCCAATTAAACTGCCTCCTTACCGTGTGAACCCAGTGAAAGTTCCTCTCATCCAGAAGGAGCTTGGCTACCTGTTGGACCACAAGATAATTGAGCCCTGTCAGAGCGAGTGGAGTTCTCCGGTCACTCTAGTCCCTAAGCCAGGTGGGTCACAGCGGCTTTGCATCGACTACAGACATGTTAATCAGGTAACCAAAACAGACACTTACCCTCTCCCTCGCGTGGAAGATTGCATAGACAAGATCGGAAAGGCTAGGTAAATAAGTAAGTTTGATTTGTTAAAGGGATACTGGCAAGTACCTGTGACTGAACGTGCTAGGGAGATCTCATGTTTTGTAACACTAGGAAAGACTTTTGCATGTTCTGTAATGCCATATGGTATGAAGAATGCACCAGTCACTTTTCAGAAGATCATGAATGTTGTAACAGAGGGTTTGGCAGGGTGTGTTGTTTATATTGATGATGTATTAATCTTCAGTGACAACTGGAAAGATGACCTATGCTATGCCAGTAAATTTCTTGAGCGTTTGGTTCAGGCTAATCTTGTAGCTAATTTATCAAAGTGTGAGTTTGGTCAAGCTAAAGTTCAGTACCTTGGGTACGTAATTGGTGATGGACATGTTGCACCACCAGGAGCTAAGGTTCAGGTTGTAAGTGATCTTCCCAGACCTAAAAGTAGGAAAGAGCTACAAAGATTTTTGGAAATGGTAGGTTATTACAGGAGATTTGTTCTTAACTTTTCAATTCTTGTATCACCACTTACAGACCTACTGAAAAACGGAATTAAATTTGTCTGGACCGATAACTGTGAATCCTCTTTCAGCAAACTTAAAGCTATCCTATTAAGTCAACCAGTGCTCGCTACTCCAAATTTTGCTAAGCCTTTTAAGATGGCTGTTGACGCAAATGATACAGGAGCTGGGGCTGTTTTGCTGCAAGAGGATGATCAGGGTATTGAACACCCTGTATCTTATTACAGTAAGAAGTTCACTCCACCTCAAAAGAACTACTCAACTATTGAGAAAGAGCTTTTGGCTTGATTTTGAGTTTACAGCATTTTTCATTTAATTTGTGTTCTGGTTTTGACCCCATAGTCATTTATAACGATCATAACCCACTGAAATTCCTTAGTAAGTTTAAAGCTAAAAATCAGAGATTGACAAGATGGAGTCTACTTCTTCAGGAGTATTCATTAGACATACAACATGTCAAGGGGAAAGAAAATGTTATTGCTGATTGCTTATCTAGACTTTAGACAGATTGTTTTAGAGTAATAAGAAATTTCCTTTGTAAATTTCTTTTTCTTTGTGGGGAGGTGTTAAATAGCCTATGATTTCATCATCCTTTGTATAATTCTAACGTGCAGTATGCTGCATGTTTGATCACGATTCGCCTCGTGGCTTCCATAGTGACCAGGCTTGTGTGTTTTACCTCACTCCCCCCTTCTCCCCCTTATAGTAGAGTAAGTCGTTCTTTCTGTTGTTCAGAGCAGGAGTGTCAGCTCTTTGGCCCCTATGGCTTCATTTGCGCGTCCTTCTTACAAGTTGAATCAAGCTCTGCCGGCCCCTATATAATGAGCTCAGTCTCTGCATTAATTGCTACTTAGATCTACTCCTCATTTTGTTCACATCTCTGTCCTCCCCTGCATAGTGTATTATTATTTTTGTGAGTGTTCAGGAAGTCTCCAACCATCTAGCTGCTGTATAATTTGAGTATAAGTGTTGTTACCATTTTTCTTGTACTGTATGGCCTAAGGTGTTAATTCGTAGGCCTGGTGAGGTTTTTGTGATTCATGTGGAGTTTTTGATGTCAGCCATTATTAATATTATTTTGTATCTGTAATAATATATCTTGCATTAACTGAGTATTATCCGGTTTTCTAATTTATCAGGGCTGACTTAGATAAATTTGCTTTTGCTAAATTCATGTTAATAGAGGCTATTGCAGTTAACTATATATGTAACCTGTTTTGCCATTACATTATCCTTATGAGTCCTGAATGTTTAGTTGTTAGTTTGAGCATTAAACTTTAACTTGTAATTTTACCTCTTTTGTTTTGAACCTGGAACTTTGCGGGACAGTAGTGATTTTAGTATTCTCACTTGAAGTATTCATTATCTCTCTGTTCCGGAAGAATATATATATATATATATATATATATATATATATATATATATATATATATATATATATATATATATATATATATATATAAAATAAAGGATTATATCGGAGCGGATTAATTCCTGATTTGACTTTCCTTCCCGAAACCTTCAACTCCTTTCTTAATAGAGGTCGCCCTTATGCTGAATAAAATCGTTTGGTCATAGGAAGAAATGAAGACGTTACAGCGTAGATGACTGTATCAAACCCCCTTTCACTACAGGAACTTTGAGATTTTTTTTTTTCTAAAGTACAAAAAGGAAGAAAAGGAGAAAAGAAAAAAAAGAATACCAATTTCTCCCCTCCCCTCATCCTTAAACATGCGGAAATATCCCCTTAATTGAATAAAATCACCTGACAGCAAATCCAGCTTTCCTCCATCCCCCCACCAATTGACCTGAGGGTTATCATGTCTGCAATCATCCTTCTCGCTTTTTTTTTTTTTTTTTTTTTTACCATCAGACATGATTTCTTTATTTCATCTCTTAGTTTCTTTTTTTGTTGCTGGGAGTGGATGTGTTATATGTGCGTGAGATCGCATTCTACCTTTGTGTCATTGTGTGTGTGTGTGTGTGTGTGTGCGTGTGTGTGTGTGTGTGTGTGTGGATGAGGCAGAGTTAACCATTTCAGTACGATGACCCCTTTCTTGTATTGCTTTTGCTTCATTCAAACCACTGCATGCTGCCTGCGAGAGATTTCTGAAGTAAAGGGGTTAGATATAGCCATAATCAACAACCTCTTCACTGACAGACATAGAATTAGCAATAACGTCTCTCACACCCACTAACTTCATTCTTACCGCATTAATCCTTACCTTACTATTTTATCCTCACTTTTATTTCAGGAATTAACCACACCTTCCTTACATCACGTACCTCCCTCCTTCCCTCCTTCTTCTTCCTTCACTGTACCTACATCCCTCTCCTAACCTCTCTCTCTCTCTCTCGCTCTCTCTCTCATATTTTTAATTCTATTAAAAAAAAAAAAAAAGACAACTACGTAAAGCTAAAGCGAGATTATTCTAATAAATGTCATTGACCTCTAATGTAACCATGCACATTTATATTTCATTACGGCTACCGTGATGGGGTAGAGAGATAGGAAAAAGGAAAATGTAAAAGCTGGAAAACTATTTAATCATCATAGTGTCCAGGAAAAGGGCCAACATATTCCTTCACCCCTCACCCCAACTTCCGAAATTCCCAGCTCCCTCTCACGGGCAAAAACCATCAACTCAGTTTCATTTTCTTTGTAACTACACCAAGAGATGAAGGGCTAAACCTACACTCAATTCACTTTCCCTTCCGTTCGTCCTTTTTCCATGCTCTCTCCGTTTATTCCCTGGTCACGTTCAGTCCTATGAATCAATTTTGCTCTCTCGTGATCCCTCTCAAATTTATCTTCCTCCGCCCTCTTTTTTGCCTTCCTTCAGTCTTCAAGGATCGCATTCTCGTCGACTTTGGCGTCTTTTTTCTAATTCCTTCAGTTCGATGACATTTTAAATTTATCTTTGGTACCTTTAGAAGATATGACTTCACTTAGAAAGTTATCGGGCTGGAGGGGTTAGATATAGCTTTCTATCTACATAGCTCCCTACGTTCCTGTCTATCTAGCTAATTTCTATCGTCTCTGTCTGTCTGCCTATCTGTCTATCTAACCTGTCTATCTACTTCTGTCTATCTATCATCTATTTTCCTTTTAATAGCACCATAAATCCCATAAATAGCACACGAGAGTATTAACATGATATATGCAGAAATATATCGGAAAGAAAAATGTGCCAGAAACCTTCCTAGGCTGATGAGGGCACGACCCCAGTGACCTTTTGACCCCAACATATCCTTCCTACAGACTTTTCTTCAGTCAAGAACATGTCCTTTCACCTCTTTCTGAACTTAGCTTCTTTTCCCTCACAGTAACACGTCATATTTCCAGTTTCCTTTTCATTTTCTTATCTTTTGGCTGTTAGGGAGTTTCTCTATTACAATTCGACTGGTTATTTACTGGAATACTATGAGGGAATTTTGTTGTTTTATTCACACAAACACTATATATATATTTTAAGTCTAGGGATATCCTAACAGTGAAATGGCCGGAAAAAAAAAAAATCATCAGCCTCTCACTAATATCTGTACAATTTGGATCCACTTTGGTATTTCACTCAGTCTATTTTGTTCACTCAGACGAATTTGTTCAGCTGAGAGAAATTGTACAGGTTAAATATTCTGAATCTTCAGAAAGTCTTTCGTTGCTGTGGACTCACCCGGATTTTGTGCTCAGACTCATACCTGACGATTTTGTTTACCTGAGAACAATTGCAGAAGTCCAGGGATAAACACCATCTCATTTCGGTTCTTAGGTTTCATGGAGGCTCTTATATATTTAATTCTGGGTAATATCAGGCAATGTTGTCTTAATGAGAGAAATCCTACTTTAGTTCATTCACTCTAACTTGGCTCTGATTTTCGTCTTTTTGTCGCTTATTTCACGTGGGTCACTGGCAGAAAAAGACAATGCTGGGGCTCTACATCCTTTCCATAGCATTTTTTCGTGGCTAGCATCAAATTTTAGCGTTCAGATATTGCTATAACTCAGTATTCAAGATGGAGGGATGGCAATTTTAGGCCAAGGTAAAGTGAATAGTATAGTCAAAAGATTACAAACCAAGCATTTATGTGGCTTCTGCTTCTTATTATTAAGAAATTATTATTAAGGTATTAGTAATGAGATTCTACAATGAGTATAAATGATGAAAATTAGGCCATAAACTAGTTACATCGTTCATTTAAGTACCGTTAAGAATTCAAATGAATGCAGTTGTCGTAAGCAATATTACTTCATGCACTTGAAGAAAGCCAAAACATCACGTGAAAAAAGGAAAAGAATGGAAGAAAAAAGAAAACCAGTAAGGCAGAAAATAACAGAGGGTGAAATGAGGAAGAGAGTGTGGCCATTGCAATAGTCCAATAACCGCACTGAAAGAAAAGAGACTCGTGGCTAAAAAATACCTATAAAAAGACACTGTAATTTTCTTCCCATTAAGCAGGTAAACTGGATGAGAGAGAGAGAGAGAGAGAGAGAGAGAGAGAGAGAGAGAGAGAGAGAGAGAGAGAGAGAATATAGATAGATAACTGGAAAACGTAGTATAAGGTGAAGGGCATGGTTTTGCAAGAATTTTTTTGTTCTAACCTGTTTCGTTTCAGTACCGTCAGAAAATATAAAGATTTGGAAAGTTCCCCTTCTTTGCCTGCGTCGACCCCCGGAAAAAAGTGAGGAAATATCGTCTATAATTACTATGCATGCAAAGTGAGCCGTAAAGAAGAATGAAAATTTGCAAGAGATTGAGGAAAAAGGGCAATACTAATGAGAGAGAGAGAGAGAAAGAGAGAGAGAGAGAGAGAGAGAGAGAGAGAGAGAGAGAGAGAGAGAGAGAGAGAGAGAGACGGGTAAGGACGACATTATGCACTGAGAGATACAGATGGGTACACGAAGAAATAAAAATAGAAAGAAAGAAAGGATAGATAAAGTAAAAATAAGATATGAAGACACACACACACACACACACACACACACACACACACACACACGAGCGAACAGAAAAGCACAGGACACAAAAACATAAGACAATATTATGCACCAGGGTGAAACAAATGACACAAAAATGACCATAAAAAGTTAAAACACCTGCTCCAGGAGTTAGATCAGGTAGTGATGACCCTTCCTGAGGGATAAGAGAGGGGGGGGGGGATCAAGCATAGTCGCATCGAGGAGAAAAAGGCCCGTATTCTCTTTGGATGAGGAAGCTCCCTAACGCCATTTCTTAAGCGATTCATTTTGTTTATTACCTCTCACTGTCCTCTTCTGTGTTATGTAAGTCCTTCCAGTATAGTCATCCTAATCATTAATAACGTATAAAAGGATATTAACAACCCATGTCCAAAAATAAATCGCCAAGGACGAGGTGTTAGGGAGCTTCCTTAACCGAAGAGAGTACGAGTCTAAGAATCATATAGTTTCGAGCAAAAGGAATATGCAGCCCCTTACTAATGGTGTGTGTGTGTGTGTGTGTGTGTGTGTGTGTGTGTGTGTGTGTGTGTGTGTGTGTGTGTGTGTGTGTGTGTGTGTGTGTGTGTGTGTGTACAGTGCATAACAAACTGTAACGCAATTACATAGTCTCTCTCTCTCTCTCTCTCTCTCTCTCTCTCTCTCTCTCTCTATCCCAAATGCTTTTACCTGGCTGCGTGTGGCTCCTTGGACTTAAGTTAATAGCTCCTTCAGTGCAATAGAAATCATACTAATTTATTTCCACTGAAGTAACATGGCCTTTTTCATCTGATGAGCCGGGCAGAGGAAAGTATCATATGTTTTTCAACCTTCATCACCCATTTCACTTGCGCCCACCTGTTTCTTGCACGTTCCTCAGTCTTATCTATATTACCCATAAGTCCTGATGTACGAACTCCTCCCTCCATATCTTTTACTTTCCGTTGTCCTCTTATCTCTCCTCCTTCCCACTCATCAGATATTCTCCCCAAACCATTCATGCAACCTTTCTTCCCCCATATATTGAAATCCCGCCAACATTCCATGCTATTTCACGCATTCCCATGTCATCCCCATGCCCCATTCTAGGCAAACACCCCTCCCAACCCGCTCCATCCTTCCCCACTCACCAATTCATTCATTCCCCACCTACACACACATCCTTTCCCCCTACACCACCCCTCTTCCCATCCACTGGTCCCCCCTCCCATGCACAATGTCCCTCTACTCATTTTTTTTATTTTTTATATAAACCTTTTTCTAACACACGAAGTTTCTTATTATGCCATCATATCTACCCAAACAATCCTTCAAAAATTCACATATAACATGGTTTTCCTCTTCTTAAATACTCCATACACATAAACCTTCCCATTCTCATACCCTTGACATATATCCTTCTCCAGTCACATACCAGTTTCCAGTATTAAACACCTCCTATTTTCAAACCTCTGATAGTCTAAACATTGCTTCCCATTAGCATATAATTCCTTATTCACTAATTTTCTTTCCCCTCATGCACTTTTCTAATCCACGACTTTTCTTTACATCCACCCATCCTTCTTCATTCACACTCCCTATCCCAGACAAAATATCAATATAACACTCTCATCCACCCGTCCATCCCCATTCACACACATTTCTCCCAAACCATCTTCCTTCCCCATCCACACACCCTGTACTCTGCCTGTGAGTACAGCCACAGGAACACACACTTTTCGCACACCCACAGGAACACACACTTTTCCTGTTTCCCATCCACATTTCCTTACCAGTCCGCACAAACACACACTTTTCCCTAAATTTTCATCCTTCTCTATTCACGCACTCTTACTTTCCATCCATCCACGCCTTCATACACACATTTTTAACACACACACACACACACACACACACACACACACACACACACACAGTGGTAACGTTCCCGCTTGCCAACTGGTGGACGGGAGTTCGCGCCTCGCTCAGGTTGCGAAAAGTTTCACTGACGAAGTGGGTGGTTACTGTCCCCCTTGAGCAAGGGGACGGGTGTGTGCGTGTGTGAAGGTCACAGCCTTGCCCTTAGATTGGACTATATGAGCTCACAGCTCCCTTCCGGGAGGGTAAAGCTGACGATCACGACCATCAAGTGATCCTGACCGACCCGGTGAATTACACACACATACATGCGCGCGCGCGAGGAAATCCTATACATCCACCTTCATCCACACTGTTTCAACACGCATCCACACACTCCCTCTCTAACCCTTTCCCATCCACACCTTGTCACGCTTTCAGGCTCATCGATAATAACCTTTTCTACATCTTTCATTATTTTCAAAAGCATCCTTAGCCTGACAGGACGGGTGATAAGGACCGGAGGAAAGTGGAACTCATTTTAAGTAAGAGGCGATAAGGAGTGGAAGACTGCGCAGGGGTCAGAGAGATAAGGAGAGAGAGTGGGGGAGATAAAGGCAGATCTCTCTCTCTCTCTCTCTCTCGAATATCCTGATTTTTTTTTTTTTTTGTCACCTTTCCGCTTCTCGCAATCTTTCCCTTTTCATTCTTCGCTCCTGAGGAGAATGTATGTAAATATCTATATCTATCCAAATGTCTATATACCTATCTGTCTACTTATTTATGTCTGTCTATTTATACGCGCATTAATCTACCAATGTTATTTAGAGCTTTATTGTCGTACTATTTATTTTCCTTTTTTTAGTTTTTTTTTTTTCTGTTCCACTCATTTATCAGCGTGTCAGCCTATCAGTCTATCTCCTCTTTAACTACTTTACTTTCCAGTTTATTTCTTCATTTATTACGTTATCCACTCTTCCTTGCAGCAGTGGATCTTTTTTTTTTTTTTTTTTTTTTACAAAAGATGAACAAAGGAGAAAAATTGAATAAAAATGTTTCCCTCTTTATAGATCTTCTTTGATTACCTTGATTTCCAATTTTCCCCTTTCACTGGGTGCCTTTCCCCTCCCCTCTCTCTTCCACCAGCATCATCGGGGGATTGTGTCACGCACTGGAACGGTCCCCCGCTGTTCCAACCCACCCAAATCGTGGCTGCTTTCCATGCCTTACATGCCAGTTAGCCCTCTCGCTCATTACACGCCCCCCAATCACCCATACCCAAGCACACAGACGGGATAACATGCTTTCCAAACACCAGGACCGAGCATAGTTAAAAGGAAAATACATAATGATTGTTCTTGTGTCTTGAGTGGGAGGAACGTGATTATTTTTGCGTCTTGAATGCGGGAACGTGATTATTTTTGCTTCTTCAAAGGGAGAACGTGATAAGTTTTGAGTCTTGAATCGGGGGACGTCATTATTTATTGCATCTTGAAAGGGGGAACGTGATTTTTTTTTTTTTTTTGGCGTCTTGAATGGGGGAAAGTGATTATTTTGGCGTCTTGAATGTGGAACCTGATTACTTTGCGTCTTGAATGGTTTCGTTATTTCGTTTCGTTTCGTTTTTGAAGGCTCCAACATACTTGCATGCATCGGCTTTGGTAATCTAATGGTTGCTCTCTATGCTGCACGATCTGTGGCAGTTTCCTTAATCAGTCTCTTATCCCTGAGGTCACACTGATTGATCGTCCCAGGTCTTTTTCGGTCTACCTCTCTCTACCCTATCCCCAACATTAACATTTTTCACCTTCTGCACACAGTTATCACTCCCATCATCTCCACATGCTCAAACCATATCAACACCATTACACTCCAATCCCATCCTACCTCTCAACTCTTCCATCGTAAACCTAGCCCCCCCAGGCCTCACACTCAGGGATGCACCACACATCCACCTAATCATTGCCATTTCTGCTCGTTTGAGCCTGCGAATATCCTCTTCCTTTACTGCCCAGGCCCCGGATTCACAAACGGTCGCACGCTCTTGGCGCCTCCCTTACCGGAAGCGCCGCTCCCTTTCGGCATTACACCGGCATGCACAAACTGTGTCGGCCGCCAGTTTTTGTCGTAGGGTCTCCCTTTCGCTAAGGGTCCTCCAGACCACCCTTACAGGATCGTGATTCGGAAATAGAGGGACATTGTATCGATTACATGACCCCTGACCAAAACAATTGTGAGATGTGCTACATGAAGGGAATGTACACGTACCTATGTACGTACCGTAGTTACATATGCACCTGTGTACATACGGCTGGATCTACATACGTACTTACGTACACATCCACGTACACAATTACGTACGCATATATTTGTGTGAATCTATGTACGTGCCTATCTATGCACCCGTATACGTACCTGCGTACACGCCCATGCACGTATTTACATATGCACCTATGTATGTACTAAAGCATTCATGTACTTACCTATGTACGTACTCACGTATGCACGTATGTACGTGCTTACGGAAGTACGTACATACGTACGTACTTGTGTAAGTATTCACGTACGTACGCACATCCGTAAGTATTCACGTACGTTCTTCCCAAAGTATTCACGTACGTACGTAAGTGCGTGCTTACATGAGTTGATGTACGTACATAAGTACGTACTTATGTAAGTATTCACGTACGTACGTACGAACGTGAATACTTATATTCATATGTTTCGTAAATACATTAGTCCGCCTTGGGATACATTTGTCTTTAAGTACGTACGTAATTACGAACGTAAATGCTTATGTACGCATTTGTGTACAGTATGTACTTGTTTTGTGGGGAGAGGGAGGGAGAGGAGGGGGAAGGGAGGCGAATGGGGGAGGGTGTGGTCTGTTTAAATTCAGTCACGTGATATATCGGTGCCTGCTGATTGGTCGAGAAATTTTCCCCAGAAAAAACCCTGCTCGCTACGGAAGAGGCTTGGAAGGGAGCCAAATACAGCGTTTGTGAATCGCCCTTGAGGGGTGATCGTTGACTCCCATACGACGTCGTGCGGCGCTGTCGCCCAGCAGCCGTTTCTGAATCCCGGGCCAGGTCTCACGACCATACAGCATTACACTTCTAACACATGCTGCATACAAGGATCCCTTAGCGCGGAGGGAGAGCCCTCTCAATGTTAGGAGTGGCAACAACTCCCTGAACTTCTTCCAATCACTCCTTACTCAAGCCACAGAGTTAGCTCGAGTCCCACCTCCAGCACATAACATGTCTCGAAAATAACAAAACTCTTCCACACGCTCAAGTGAATCACCAGTAAGTTCAATCCTTTCACGCCTGACAATCTCCACCTGTTCTCCCCGACACACCGCACACACGAAACCAGCATTATCTCGCAGTTTGCTTCTAATACTACTATAATCTCTTATGCACCCTCTTATCACAGACACTTCACAAGATGGAATTGCTTCCTACGTCCTTGTGGCAAATTGCATATGGCCACTCTCCCTCTTCTTTGACAGTACCGCCACCAGCCCTAGGTACCATCACTTTTGTTTTATCTGCATTTACTCTTGAGCCCTTGTGTCCCATGCAATCTCTCCACTTCCTAAATTTTTTCCTCTGCCTCCATTTCATTCTTTGCAATCAACACCACATCATCTGCATACAACATTTCCCATGGGAGTCCATTTCTGAAGTCACGTGAATGGTGGAATGTAATACCTCCTTACGATTTTAGTCACGACTGTAAAGAAAATGGGAGCGTGCCTAAGCAGAGATGAAGAAAATGGGAGATTGCCTAAGATGAGATACAAGGCAATGGGGTGCTTCTAAAAAGCCTAGTAGTCCGGTAGATGTCACCACCATTGGGACAAACAAAGTTCCCGTACTGTTTAAAATGCAAATTTTTCTTTGTTAAATATCTACACTGTTGTGTGAAACTGTGAATCATAGTAATGTCATATACCGTAATATAAATAATACAATAGAACACATATGTATAATGTAGCGTGAATTGTTTATATGTATCATAAACGGTAACTAAAATATCATTGATGGAATATGACGGCAACCCGCCATTTCAGTGGTCCTGTATTATTTAATATCTGCTACATTTAGTGCAAGTTAGGTTCTTAATACATAGTTTGTTCAGACTGCAAGTTACGCCTAGTAGTTATCTTGATTCATTCAGTATCTATGTGGGCAGAAATTTTATGTTGAGTAAATACTGGGACTCAACATTTTGTTCACTCCCTTCACCCATGCACACCACAAGACCCGTGTGCCACAGTATCAGAAGGCCGTGATGTTGGCCCCTCAGACCCTCCAAAGCAATTACAGTACCTTACTTTATCTAACCTAACCAGACCACAAGTAGTCTAAATTGTATTATTTTAAGCATTAGTCCTCGTGTTTTTGTTTTGAAAACAAATCTCTCGTGAAAAAACTTAAACATTGGACTGTCTTGTGTGCATGCGTGAAGGGAGTGAGCAAAATATTGAGTCCCAGTATTTACTCAACATTAAATTTCTGCCCACATAGAGACTGAATGAGTCAAGATAACTACTAGGCGTAATTTACAGTCTGAACAACTATGTAATAAGAATCTAACTTGCACTAAATGTAGCAGAAATTAAATAAAACAGAACCACTGAAAGGTGGGTTGCCATCATAATCCATCAATGATATTTTAATTTCCGTTTATGATAAATAAAAACAATTCAAGCTACGTTGTATATACATGTTCTATTTGTATTATTTATATTACGGTATATGACATTACTATGATTCACAATTTCACACAACAGTGTAGATATTAAACAAAGAAAAAAATATGCTTTTTAAACAGCGCGGGGAATGTGTTTGTCCCAGTGGTGGTGACATCTACGGGAATACTATCTTTGAAAGCATACCATTGTCCTTTTTGTCTTGGACGACTTTTGGAGTGGGAGGGGAAGTGTTTAATGCTGGCCATCTCCTTACGATTTTCTTCAAGATCGCACACTACCCAAACACAAGGCAGAGCGAAGATACACAGCAACTGTATTTTGTGTCTTGGAAATCGCCTCTAGTGCAGGGAAGTATAGGGTTCTCTCTCTCTCTCTCTCTCTCTCTCTCTCTCTCTCTCTCTCTCTCTCTCTCTCTCTCTCTCTCTCTCTCTATATTTATATAAAAATATATATATATATATTTATAAATATATATATAAATATATATATATATTTAAGTAAGTGTGGTAGGTGGTGGCGACCATCATCCGCTCACTTGATGTAGTGCTGCCTACTTCTTTCACCTTTATCACTTTTTTTTTTTTTTGTCTGTCCCCTCTCTTCCCATTTCTCACCATCATCCACTCACTTGATGTTGTGCTGCTTCCGCCTTCACCATTATCACTCTTTTTCTATGTCTGCTCTCTTCTCTTCCTGTTTCTCCAATCATTCCTGTCACATTTGATTACTCCTCTTTCCATATCAAGTAGCTTTACATTGAGTGACAACCCTGATGGTTTCCAGTCAGCCAGGAAATCATTTACAACGCTGGGTGGTAACCATATAACCAACCCATACGTGTTTCCTACATGTCAGCAAGTGAGTTGGCAGAGGGTTAGTGCCCCTCCTCGTAAAACAACTAACTCAAAGACTAACGGCCACCCCTTAAGGGATTATGGCTTCTGGCAATATATATATATATATATATATATATATATATATATATATATATATATATATATATATATATATATATATATATATATATATATTGTTACGGAACAGAGAAAGATAATGTACACTTTAAGTGAGAATACTAACAAATCACTACTGTCCCGTAAAGTTCCAGGTTCAAAACAAAGAGTTAGGTAAAATTACAAGTTAAAGTTTAATGCTCAAACTAACAACAAAACATTCAGGACTCATAAGGATAATGTAATGGCAAAAAACAGGTTAAATATATGGTTAACTGCAATAGCCTATATTAACACGAAATTAGCAAGAGTAAATTTACCTAAGTCAGCCCTGATAAAATGAGATACCAGATAATACTCAGTGAATGCCAGATATATTATTACAGATACAAACTACTATGAACAATGGCTAACAATAAGAACCTTACATGAATTACAAAAACCTCACTAGGTCTACAAATTAACAACTTATGCTATACAGTACAAGAACAAAATGCAATAACACTTATACTCAAATTATACAGCTGCTAGATGGTGGGAGACTTCCTGAGCACTCACAATAATAACTGTACAGGGGAGGACAGAGATGTGAACAAAATGAGGAGTAGATCTAAGTGGCAATAATGCAGAGACTGAGCTCATTATATAGGGGCCGGCAGAGCTTGATACAACTTGTAAGAAGGACGCGCAAATGAAGCCATGGGGAGAAAGAGTTGACAATCCCGCTCTGAACAACAGAAAGAACGACTTACTCTACTATAATGGTAGAAGGGGGGACTGAGGCAGAACAGGCTCGTGATCAAACATGCAGCAACTGTATGTTAAAATTACACAAAGGATGATGAAATCATAGGCTATGTAACACCTCCCCACAAAGAAAAAGAAATTTACAAAGGAAATTTCTTATTACTCTAAAACAATCTGTCTAAAGTCTAGATAAGCAATCTGCAATAACATTTTCTTTCCCCTTGACATGTTGTATGTCTAATGAATACTCCTGAAGAAGTAGACTCCATCTTGTCAATCTCTGATTTTTATCTTTAAACTTACTAAGGAATTTCAGTGGGTTATGGTCGGTATAAATGACTATGGGGTCAAAACCAGAACACAAATAAAATGAAAAATGCTGTAAACCCAAAATCAAGGCCAAAAGCTGTTTCTCAATAGTTGAGTAGTTCTTTTGAGGTGGAGTGAACTTCTTACTGTAATAAGATACAGGGTGTTCAATACCCTGATCATCCTCTTGCAGCAAAACAGCCCCAGCTCCTGTATCACTTGTGTCAACAGCCATCTTAAAAGGCTTAGCAAAATATGGAGTAGCGAGCACTGGCTGACTTAATAGGATAGCTTTAAGTTTGCTGAAAGAGGATTCACAGTTATCGGTCCAGACAAATTTAACTCCCTTTTTCAGTAGGTCTGTAAGTGGTGATACAAGAATTGAAAAGTTAAGCACAAATCTCCTATAATAACCTACCATTCCCAAAAATCTTTGTAGCTCTTTCCTACTTTTAGGTCTGGGAAGATCACTTATAACCTGAACCTTAGCTCCTGGTGGTGCAACGTGTCCATCACCAATTACATACCCAAGGTACTGAACTTTAGCTTCACCAAACTCACACTTTGATAAATTAGCTACAAGATTAGCCTGAACCAAACGCTCAAGAAATTTACTGACATGGCATAGGTGATCTTTCCAGTTGTCACTGAAGATTAATACATCATCAATATAAACAACACACCCTCGCCAAACCCTCTGTAACAACATTCATGAGCTTCTGAAATGTGGCTGGTGCATTCTTTATACCATATGGCATTACAGAACATGCAAAAGTCTTTCCTAGTGTTACAAAACATGAGCTCTCCTTAGCACGATCAGTCACAGGTACTTGCCAGTATCCCTTTAACAAATCAAACTTACTTATGTTCCTAGCCTTTCCGATCTTGTCTATGCAATCTTCCACACGAGGGAGAGGGTAAGTGTCTGTTTTGGTTATCTGATTAACACGTCTGTAGTCGATGCAAAGCCGCTGTGACCCACCTGGCTTAGGG
The DNA here is from genome assembly GCF_032717465.1 of Coenobita brevimanus. Classification (NCBI taxonomy): domain Eukaryota; kingdom Metazoa; phylum Arthropoda; class Malacostraca; order Decapoda; family Coenobitidae; genus Coenobita; species Coenobita brevimanus. The sequence continues at coordinate 34,113,858 of NC_136977.1, forward strand.
ACTAGAGTGACAGGAGAACTCCACTCTCTCTGACAGGGCTCAATAATCTTGTGGTCCAACAGGTAGCCAAGCTCCTTCTGGATGAGAGGAACTTTCACAGGGTTCACACGGTAAGGATGTAATTTAATTGGCTTCGCGTCTCCAACATCGACATCATGCATCAACAAAGTGGTTCTTCCTGGAGTAGCACGGAACACTTGTGGGTACTCTTGCAGTAATGCCGAAAACTCCTGCCTTTCCTTGGGAGGTAGATGAGAAAGCTTAGTCTGGAGATCATTCATGATATCAGGATTCTTCCCCAAACTATCACTCAGGCTCATGCTGCATGGGAGAGCTTCACTTGCAGACTCGGGTGGAACAGCTACAGTGCAGACTGGATTATTTTCGTCCCGCCTGTGATATAACTTTAGCATGTTGATGTGACAAAGTTGCTTGTTCTTTCTACGATCTGGTGTGGCGATGACATAGTTGACATCACTGAGTTTCTTCTCCACGAAATAAGGACCACTAAACTTGGCTTGAAGAGGTTGCCCATGCACCGGTAGCAGAATCAAAACCTGATCTCCTGGCTGAAAGTGGCGTAACCTGGACTTCTTATCATACCAAGTCTTCATCTTCTCCTGAGCAGCTCCTAAATTCTCTCTCGCCAGCTGTAAAGCAGTGGACAGCCGTTCTTTGAACTTTATCACATACTCCAGCAGGTTGACGTCATCTTCCTCCGACAGCCAGCATTCCTTGAGTAACTTAAGGGGTCCTCTTACTTCATGGCCAAACAGTAGTTCAAAAGGTGAGAAGCCCAGTGATTCTTTTGGAGATTCTCTTGCGGCAAATACAACGAATGTAAGACCTTTATCCCAGTCTTTCTGATGTTCCAAACAGTATTTCTTGAGCATCGATTTGAGTGTTTGATGATATCTCTCCAACGCTCCTTGAGTCTGAGGATGGTAAGCTGAAGACGTGATCTGGGTGATGCCCAACTCTTTCAGAGACTGCTTGAAAACATTTGACATGAAATTACTTCCCCGGTCTGACTGTACCTCCTTGGGCAGACCAAACTTGGTGAAGAATCCTAGCATTTCCTTAACCACATTCTTTGCTGAGATATTTCTAAGTGGAATGGCTTCAGGATAACGAGTAGCCATATCAATCAGGGTCAACACATTAGAAAATCCTGAAGAAGTCTTAGGAAGAGGGCCCACAATATCCACCAACACACGGGTGAAAGGCCCCTCATAAGGAGGAATGGGAACTAGAGGTGCAACCTTTTCGGTCTGATTACACTTCCCCACAACTTGACAGGTGTGACAAGACTTACAATACAGGAAACATCTCTGAAGATACCTGGTCAGTAGAAGTGTTTCAAAATGCGTGCCACAGTCTTCCTCACTCCAAGGCGTCCTGCCAAACTGGAATCATGAGCCACTCTAATGATATCCTGCCTACAAACACGAGGGATGACAACTTGATGTACAACCTCCCATTCACAGTTGGCTGATGCAGTTGGGGGTCTCCACTTCCTCGTAAGTACTCCTGATTTTATATAATAACAAGTAGAAGTACCGGCTGACTCTTCTTCACTGTAAGCAGAGTTAGCTAGACCTTTCAACTCAGGGTCAGCAACCTGCAACTCAACCACCTCTTGACGAGACAAATTATCAACACTACGGGGTACTGCCTCATCTGGTGAGTGGTCCAAATTAGCAAGAAAAGTGTCAGCTAGGATAACATCATCATCATCATTATCCTCTAAATCACCAGTAACTTTAGACTTAGCCCTAGTGACAGCACATGCAGGGAACACATGAGGGACATCACAACCTTGGGCTGCAGCCACTGGCTCACTAGACAACTGAGGAGCTCGACACACTTGACTTCCAACAATATCATTTCCAAGTAAGAAAGTTAAACCTGACATTGGGAGTGTCTCAGCCAACCCAACCATAACAGAACCATTAACAAAACCAGACTCTAAATTCACTCTGCACAGAGGGACAGAGAAATAATTATTCCCTACACCTTGTAAGATTACAGTTTCATCAGAGGAATTAACATTAGAGCCTAGAACACTGGTCAGCATAAGGGATTGGCAAGCACCTGTATCACGATATATTTGAACTGATTTCCTGTCATTACTGTCCAGAGGACTGACAAAACCATCAGACAGGAAATTAGCACATGAACTTTTGAGAGTGTCACCCACGTTACTGCTCAAAAGAGGAGCTCCATCATGAGAATTTAAGTTACCCCTCAAAGCAGGTTCAGTTAACTCATTTAAAGAATTCTGGGAACTCTCAAGGGTGGACACTAGACCAATTGACTGAATATTTAAAGACTCCTTTTTGTTCACATCACGCTGTCTCCTGAAACATTTCTCCGTAGTATGACCAGGCTTACTACAATAAGTACATTTACTTTTCTGAAATCTAGAGGTGAAGCTGGTATTTACTTCCTGAGAAACATCATCTTTATTCTCTTTCCTGTTACCTGTACTCTGAGTAGAGGCAACGTACTTACCCTCAGCTTTCCTTTTTTCTTTAGAATATCTCTTGTGAGTGAGAACATATTCATCAGCTAAAACTGCAGCATCAGACAAATTATCTATTCTTTTCTCATCAAGATATAGGCTTACATCTTTATTAACACACCTCTTGAAGTCCTCCAGCAAAATCATCTGCTTAAATTTACCAAAATCAGAATCCACATTCTTAGAATTTAACCACTGCTCTAACAGATCTTCTTTGATTTTTGCATACTCAACATGGGATTGCTTATCTTGCTTATAAGTTGTCCTAAATTTTACTCTATAGGCTTCAGGAACAAGCTCATAGGCCTTAAGAATCAAGCTCTTAACTACATCATAATTATCACATTGATCCTGAGGCAAAGATGCATAAGTGACTTGAGCTTTACCGGTGAGAACAGTTTGAAGGATTACTGGCCAATACTTTTTGGGCCAATTAAATCTTGTAGCTACCCTCTCAAACAACTGAAAATACTTTGTTAAATCAGATTCATTAAAAGGAGGGACAAGTTTAACATTTTTAGCCACATCAAAATCATCAGAGCTAGATGATCCAGTTCCACCTTGTTTCATGCGATACTCATGGTCTGCCTGAATCCTAGCAATTTCAACTTGTGCTTCAGCCTCCTTAGAACGGGCCTGAAATTCAGCCCCCTTAGCACGAGACTCCGCCTCCTTAGCCTGAGCCTCCTGCAGGGCTAGCTGTAACTTAGCTAATTCAATCTGCGTTTGCTCATTTGGAGAAGTTACATTAAACAAGCTTTCATTAATCATGTCAACAATTTGATCTTTAGAATGATGAGAGCGAACAGCAATTCCCAATTGTTGAGCAACAAGCTTAAGTTCATTCTTTGTTCTGTTTTCTACATCACACACTGTTTGCACATTTGACAAAAAATCTTTGGCTTCATCAAGTGTAGTAATAGTAGACATCATGAATAAATCACAGTCACAAAATATCAAGCAATATCCTTATGATAATATCCTGAATATCCTGATGAGAGGTCGCCAAATTTATGTTACGGAACAGAGAAAGATAATGTAGACTTTAAGTGAGAATACTAAAAAATCACTACTGTCCCGTAAAGTTCCAGGTTCAAAACAAAGAGTTACGTAAAATTACAAGTTAAAGTTTAATGCTCAAACTAACAACAAAACATTCAGGACTCATAAGGATAATGTAATGGCAAAATACAGGTTAAATATATGGTTAACTGCAATAGCCTTTATTGACACGAAATTAGCAAGAGTAAATTTACCTAAGTCAACCCTGATAAAATGAGATACCAGATAATACTCAGTGAATGCCAGATATATTATTACAGATACAAACTATTATGAACAATGGCTAACAATAAGAACCTTACATGAATTACAAAAACCTCACTTGGTCTACAAATTAACAACTTATGCTATACAGTACAAGAACAAAATGAAATAACACTTATACTCAAATTATACAGCTGCTAGATGGTTGGAGACTTCCTGAGCACTCACAAAAATAACTGTACAGGGGAGGACAGAGATGTGAACAAAATGAGGAGTAGATCTAAGTGGCAATAATGCAGAGACTGAGCTCATTATATAGGGGCCGGCAGAGCTTGATACAACTTGTAAGAAGGACGCGCAAATGAAGCCATGGGGACAAAGAGTTGACAATCCCGCTCTGAACAACAGAAAGAACGACTTACTCTACTATAACGGTAGAAGGGGGGACTGAGGCAGAACACGCTCGTGATCAAACATGCAGCAACTGTACGTTAAAATTACACAAAGGATGATGAAATCATAGGCTATGTAACAATATATATATATATATATATATATATATATATATATATATATATATATATATATATATATATATATATATATATATATATATATATACCATCATCCGTTTGAGTGTCCACCGCGAGACCGGCCTATCCCGACCGAAGTGGGGACAATACAGCCTTTGTATCTCTACCAAGTGGCTTAGGGTGTTTGGCAGAGATTGTATGTAGGGTGAGAAGTGCTTGTAAGTGTGACTGTAGTGTTGGAGTTGCTTTGGCTGTGTGTGTTGTCTGTGAACCAAGTGTAATCGGTCCGCTCAAGCCAACTGGGTGCAACTGTATGGAGTTCAACTGTATGGAGTTGGAAAATTATAGACTTCCGAGTATTCGAAAAAATTAAGTTAGTTTTTATCAGCCAGTGCAATAAGAAACACGAGTAATGAGGAGAAAAATAAACCACGAATAAGCGATTTGGACCATGAATAATAATAATAATAATAATAATACATACATACATAGGCCTACATACATACATACATACATATACACATCATATAATCCTGTGTTGCCTCATGAGGAGCGTAGGATCCCGGGACTAGGCAAGTTGGTCCTGACATTTAAGATGAGAGTGACCAGCCTCACTCATCCCTGAAAGGCATTACTGTACTTGAGCAAAAAAAAAAAAAAACAACAACCATCCCTTGGATATAAACCTGCATCGGCTCATTCCTATTGGACCACCTTAATTTCCCATTAAACCACCAGGTGCTAAAATTTAATAATAATAATAATAATAATAATAATAATAATCATCATCATCATCATCATCATCATCCTTGAGGGAACAGGAGAAACTCTTGTAATGTGAGTTAGTTTGGTTCACTTTGACTTATAATGAAAATATACATTAGGTTTGATATAACAGTTTAAGGTAATAGCTTACTTAGACTTGAAAAAAAAAATACACACACACACACACACACACACACACACACACACACACACACACACACACACACACACAACAGTTGTACAAAGAAATGAATTAGATCTACATTACCACCAGAAATGGGAAAAAAAAAAAATAGCCTACCTTTCGCCGGATGAAACACAGCTGCCCTTGAAGAATCAGACAAGGATATGCACAACAACTCTGGGACTCTGAAAATATGACAGTCGAAGCAGGTGAACACGTGAGTTGATTTTGAGATAAAAATAATAATAATAATAATAATAATAATAATAATAATAATAAAAATAATAATGAAATATGAAAACGAATCGTGATGAGTTAGACAAGACAAAAGTAATTCTATAGTACGGTATCTGAAGCAGTTAACGAAGATGAAATGTGTGTGACCTGCGTATATCATTGCTGACTGTGCTCTGTAATATGGGTAATAGCTGGTTCAAATCACAGAAGCATCAAAAGTCCTGTTGTTATCTCCAGCTTTTCTTTCTACGAATTTTGAAAAAAAAAGAAAGAAAAAAAAAAAAGAGGTGAGGGTGTTAGGAAGGAATGAGAGGTGAGAGTTAATATTGCCTATTAAAACCTCTTCACTACGATTACCTTTTTAAAACGCAGCAGCATCTCCAAAACCGGCCTCGTTCGTCAGTCACTCCCTAATGATTTTTGGACACGGGGGGTTATTCTCCCGTAGACTTTAACGAAGCCCGATGTGACGACTCCGATGATCCAGTATCCTCCCTGTATTTATTGTTTTATTTTTTTTGCATTCTCTGGATGATTTCTTTACTTGTTTTCTCTCTCCTTGAATTCTAGATCCAACTCTAGTCTATCCTGTGGTAAAAAAGTTCACGATGATGATGATGAAAATAGTGACGATTCCGATAATGATGATGATGATGACGACGATGATGATGGAAAAAACAGTGATGATTCAGATGATGATTATGAAAATAGTGACGATTCCAATGATGATGATGATGATGATGATGATGACGATGATGATGAAAAAACAGTGATGATTCAAATGATGATGACGATGAAAATAGTGAAGATTCCAATGAAGATGATGATGATGATGAAAAAACAGTGATGATTCAAATGATGATGATAATTGTAATTCTAGGTGAAAAAGGCCCGACTCCTCGGTCCTAAAACACCTAACGTGTAGCGGGGTCCTCTTTCATGACCGGGGCACAAAAACTCTGGGCAATAACCTTTACACGTATATTACCACAGTCAGACACAGGACAAATTCAGCAGATATTACAACACAGTATGTGACGGAAATGAAACCTTAACTAGGATATTAATATCTCACAGGATACTGGTTTAACAAATATTGATGCCAACACAATAATTCATGATACATGTGTACAAGGGAATACAGGACTGTGGCGTGCGGAGGAGGGTGAGTCTCACGAGGGGGGGAACAAGGGAGGATGCGCGTAGGGCTAGAATATATTTATGGTAATATCGGGGGGGGGGGGATAGTATTACCGATTCAGACTTAGTATTTTCTGATAGTAAAAGGGTTTTGACAATTGACTCTATTTCTCATTCAAGTTATTAGATTCACTTTGACTGTTGGGAGGAGATTCCTGAAGGGAAGACCGGGGAGAGGAGGGTGGGGGGACATGCTGGGAATTTACACTAGTTATAGTAATGCCCGTACATGAGTATTCTTAACACTTTTTCTTCACTGCTCCCTAGTAATAAATGACACTTACCAATTTCTCAATAAGGAGACTTTTAGGATAACAATCTGGCTGCTTTTCTACAAGGGCATCACTTGCGGCTCAGTCTTAATACTTGCCTGTGAGTATTTGCCGGTGATCTCACTTGTCTGACACACTTATTCCAGGTCACTGTATCACTTGTCTTAGGGCACCGTCTACTTAACATAAGTCACTTCACTGTGTTGAGGGGAATATCACCCACGACATATTTCACTCGTTCGGTGTAGGCGACCGGGCGGCACACCGGCGTCAGTTAGGCCGGGGATAGGGCACCGTCAAGGGAGGGCATGCCGAGAGGGCACGGGATGACTCGCAGGGGTGTCCTCTCGCATCCAGTGCTGCAGGTGGCGGAAGAGCCGGCAGTCTCCGGGCTAGGCTCGGGAGTATGGCCCTCAGGACTGGGGCCGAATAGCTCCAGGAACCACTGGTGTAGGGCTCGGCCGGAGGTAGAGTCCTTAGACCGTCTGGTAGGGGTGGAGAGGTCGCGCCCGGGCGTCCTGGGGAGGGCCTGGAGGGACAGCGGGCTGCTGTCCCCAGAGTTGAGGGGCGCCGTCAGGGGAGGACTGTGGCACCGACCTGAACTTGGGTCCATCAGGTGCGTCTTCTCCAGGGCCAGGAGCAGGGAACGGAGACCAGGAGAGGCCGTGGGGCCTGACAGAGGTTCTCGAGTACTGGATGGCCGGACTCTCGTCTCACACGGGGGCGCTGGTGCGGGTGACACTTCCTGCAGGTCGTGGGGCCCGGCAATCGGCCGTGGCTGCCCAAGGGCGCGACTATTCAGTGCCAAGGCCAGGCGACTGGCCGTGGCATGAGTGGGACAGTCAGCGCGCCTCTGGTTACTTCCTGAGCGGCAATGAACTGTCTTCTTCTGCAGGAGGGAGGAGCAGCAGTAGGCTGTCTCAGGGGCAGAGCCTTCAGAGAGGCAATTGGCCGTCTGACGAAGGTGGGAGCGGCAGTAGGCCGTCTCAGGGGCAGAGCCTTCGGAGCAGCAATTGGCTGTCTGACGAAGGTGGGAGCGGCAGTTGGCCGTCTCCTTCTGCGGGAGAGGGGAGCAGCAGAAGGCCGTCTCAGGGGCAGGGCCTCTAGAGTGGTAGTATGCTGTCTTCTTCGGCAGGGGAGAGGAGCGGCAGTAGGCCATCTCCAGGGCAGCGCATTCAGAGCAGCAGTAGGCAGTCTCCTTCGGCAGGAGGGAAGAGCAGCAGTAGGCAGTCTCTGTGGCAGTGCCTTCAGAGCAGCAGTAGGCCGTCTGCTTTGGTAGGAGGGAGGAGCGGCAATTGGTCATCTCCGGGGCAGTGCCTTCAGAGCGGCAGTAGGCCGTCTCCTTCGGCAGGAGGGAGGAGTGGCAGTAGGCCATCTCCGGGGCAGTGCCTTCAGAGCAGCAGTAGGCCTTCTCCTTCGGCAGGAGGGGGGGAGCGGCAGTAGGCCGTCTCCGGGGCAGCACATTCAGAGCGGCAGTAGGCCGTCTCCATCGGCAGGAGGGGGGAGCGGCAGTAGGCCATCTCCAGGTCAGCGCCTTCAGAGTGGCAGTAGGCCGTCTCTAGGGAAGCACCTTCAGTGCGACGCTGGGCCGACTGACGAAGGAGGGAGCAGCAATTGGCCGTCTCCAGAGGGGCACTGTCAGGAACTGAAATATCAGCTCCACCCCGGGCTGATTTGGCGGCCCCACTTCTCGAAGGTAGTGTCTTTTTCCTGCTGGGGCGACGGTGGGGCGGCTGGGTGTTATAGGGGCGCATGGCCCGGGCTGACTTGTGTCGTTGTTGCCTGGACGTTCGGTGTTCAGCTGCGGCTACTCCGTGGGGTCCGTTTGGGGGTGTCAGTGGTTTTTCAGGGGCACTGTGCTCTAACTCACGCATTTCACCACCCTCCTCTTGGAAGAAGTCGCATCCCCGTGGCTGGAGGTGGTATGCGTGAGTGTCATGCGTGGCGTATACTGGCTGGAGGTGTTGCAGTAGGGCCTGCCATGCAGTAGTGTACTGGTCCTCTTCTTGCTCCGCATTGCAGATCTGGAAGAGCGTGGAGGTGGTGGGGCATGGCCAGATGAGGGTCAGCAGGTGGTGTGGCCCTCGGAGTCGCCGGTTTTTGCCGAGGGTCGGCGTCAATGTGGCTCGTTGGACTTTCATGCTGGCAGTTGTTGTTGCTGGTGTGGTGGGGTGCTGTACGCTGGAGACTGAGGGTCGGGGTCGGATTTTGTGCTGTGGTAATGCAGCATTGAGTCTCTGGGGAGTATGGGTGGAGGGGATTTGGGCCTGGTGTATCACGATAGTGTGAAGTTGCGGGGAGGCGGGTGGTGTAGGAGAATGGGTGTATTGGGCGGGTGGGCGTGAGAGGTGGCCTGAGTGGGTGGTGGTGGTCCTGAGCATGGGAGTGGGTGGGGAAGTGGGTGTGCTTGGTGGGCGGGGTTTGGCAGCATGGGCTGCTGCGCAAGTGGGGTGTGTGATTGGGGGCGAGGTTGTCGGAGTGGGCATACGCAAGGGAGGTGGGTGGTGGGCAGTGGAAGTGGGTCTGGGTGAGGGTGTGACGGCGTGGGTGGGACACATGGGGCTGGGTGGTGAGAGTGGGGCGGGTGGAGGGGAGGGGGGAGGGAGAGCGGGGGGAGCTTGGTATGGCAGGTAAGGTGACAGGCGTGGTGTAGTGGGTGGTGGCGGCCGGGGAGGCTGAGGAGGTAGGGGAGGTAGAGGGGGAGGGCAAGGAGGAAATGTAACACTCGTATGTGGAAGTGGAAGGCGGTGCAGGAGCAGGGGGAGGTTGGGGGTGTGGGGTTGGGGTGGCCATGGCGGGCGTGCAGAAAGGGCGCACGTGGCAGTTTCTGAGGGTGTGGGGGGTGCCGTGGTAATCCACGGTGACCTGGTATGGGTTAGGAATGCAGGTGATGGTGTGTGGCCCCGTGAAGCGGGGGACGAGTTTGTGAGGGGTAGGAAGTAGGGCGATAACAACGGTGTCGCCCGGTTGGAAGGGGTTGGTGGCTGTGTCGGGGCCGAGGTCTAAGGTTTTTTGCAGGTGGTGTAGTAGGCCTTTTAACAGGTGCAGCGGGTCCATAGTGGGAGCGGAGGTGGGTGGTTGCAGGTGTTGGCGTAGTGGTAATAGAAGGGGGGTTTCGCCGAATTCTCTTTCGTGTGGAGAAACCCCGTCTTCTGGGGGCAAGAATTTATGCCCCACTGGACGATCTTCACATGAGCAGGCCAGTCGTTGTTTTTCATAGCCTCGATGCATGTGCATAGTTGGTTCATGAGGGTACGATGGCTATGTTCACATACCACATTCCCCTGTGGCCAGTAAGGAGAGGAGTGGGAGATCTTAAACCTGAAAATTCTGGCGAGTTCCTCCCAGACTTTTCCGGAGAATTCTGGGGCATTATCGGAATGGATGGCTTGAGGGATGCCAAAATACTGGAACACGTGTCTGAGGAGGACATCAGCGATGGCAACGGCATGATGCTCTTTAGCTGGACAGGCTACTACATATTTTGAATAGGTGTCCACAAAGGTGATCACATATCTGTATCCAGATTTGGGAGGGAAGGGGCCTACTACATCTACCGCCAGGAGCTGCCAGGGCTTGTGGGCGGTGATGTGGCCGGAGGGTCCGGCAGTCCGGGTGACATCTTTCCCCAAGGCGCAGGCGCAGCAAGCTTGAATGATTTCCTTGGCGAGGGTGGAAGGGTTGGGCGCCCAGTAGATGTCGTTAAACACCTGTAATAATTTCTTGGTGCCCAGGTGGATGCCGTTATGGGCATGAAGGTGGCGCAGGGATATGCCCGGATGGGGTTAGAAGGTGATCACCCTGTCGGCAGAGTTTAGTGAATAGGTGGGCAGGAATCCAGAGGGGCCGTTCCTTCAGGAGGTCTGGGTCTGGCTGTACCGCGTGGATGGGGAGGCGGGAGACGACATCGGCAGCCGGATTCAGAGTGCGACTGGCGCAAGCGATGATGTGTTCCTGACTGGCTTGTACCTGGGCTAGCACGGCGCCAATAGCGGTGAGGGAAACATCGATGTAGAGGCGGAAGGGGCGGGCATAATCAGGAAAGGCCACGATGGGAGCAGAGACGAGCCTGTCTTTCAGCTGTTGGAAGGCAGCTCGCCTTTCTTCAGTCCAGACAAATGGCTCCCCCTTCCGGGTAAGATTGTAAAGAGGCTTTGCAATTTGCGCGAACCCCTTTACCAAGCGACGATAGTAGGACGTGAGCCCTAGGAAAGCACGGATGCCGTGGACGTCCTGTGGTGGCAGTATGTCCGTTATGGCGTGGAGTTTGTCAGGATCCGGGGAGATTCCTGCCTGGGATATAACATGCCCCAGGAACGCAACAGTCCAGGCGGCCAGGACGCATTTAGAGGAATGGAGCTTGAGGCCTGCCTGGTGAATCCTAGTGAAGACCCGGCGGAGGCGCTGCAAGTGGCCGGCCCAGGTCTGGCTGAAAACGATGATGTCATCCACATAGGCCAAACATATTTCCTAAGTGAGGCCACTCAGGACAGATTCCATTAGCCTGGAGAAAGTGGTGGGGGCATTGCAGAGGCCGAATGGCAGAACATTAAATTCGTAATGTTTGGCATTACTGAGGCTGTCTTGCCTCAGTGTTCTGGATGAACGGGGACCTGGCAGTACCCAGACTGGAGGTCGAGGGTAGAAAACCAAGACGCCTCGTAGAGGGAATCTAAGGAGTCGTCAATTCGTGGGAGGGGGGTGGCATCTTTGATGGTGACATCGTTCAGGCGGCGGTAATCAATGCAAAATCACATCAAGCCATCTTTCTTTTTTACTAGAAAGACAGGGGAGGACCAAGGGCTGGTAGAAGGGGAAATAATGACCGCCTCTATCATTTCATGTACCTGGCGGTCCTCTTCCTCCCTTTGTCGGGGGTTCTTCCATCGGGAAGGTTGTCTGATAGGTGGGCCTGTCGTGTGAATTTCGTGGGACAGGTACGTGGTATACCCTATGTGGGCTGGGTGCCGGGGTAGGGCTGGTGCGAGGCAAAGGCAGACATGGCATGGTTGGGGGAGCGGGGGGTTGGGTGGGAAATTTCTTTACCAAATTTATTTGTTGGGGAGTAGGGCAGGTGGTCAGGAGGCGCCGTATGAGCTGGAGATCTCTATCAATGTCTCCAGTTGGGTCATGGATAGTAAAGTGTTGTTTGACAACACTCGGAAGCACTCTAAGTAGAGTGTTAAATGTATGCTGGTCCCGGGTAGGCAGCAGTAACTAGGCATCTAGCCTGTATCAGGGTATTATCCAAATTCCTGTCGAATGAAAAGCTATCCAATTGGGATAGAGCCACCACTCTTCCTAATGATGGGGTGATGGCTTGAACCACGAACTTTGTGAAGTTCAACCAGGTGAGCTCCGGAGTGATTTTCGGTGCTATGCTCTCCGCTGCTTTGCCCAATAATGGAAGTGTGATGGCGATTTTTTGTTGGTCATTTTCAAAGCCAATATCCAGTAGCGACTTGATTATTGCCAGATAAGTGTGTATATCGTACTGGTCGGGGTCAAACTTGGGTAACTATATGTGTGGTTTAGTTGCCATCTTGTCAAATATTTCCTTGCTACCTCTCTTCTACGCTCGGATCAAGAACCATCGCTGGCCACCAGTGTAATGGTAGGTGAAAAAGGTCCGACCCCTCGGTTTTAATACACCTAACGTGTAGCGGGGTCCTCTTTCAAGACCGGGGCGTGGTGCAATAAAGAGAGGTAGGGCACAAAAACTCCAGGCAATAACCTTTACACGTACATTACCACAGTCAGACACAGGACAAATTCAGCAGATATTACAACACAGTATGTGACGGAAATGAAACCTTAACTAGGATATTAATATCTCACAGGATACTGGTTTAACAAATATTGATGCCAACACAATAATTCATGATACATGTGTACAAGGGAATACAGGACTGGCATGCGGAGGAGGGTGAGTCTCACGAGGGGGGGAACAAGGGAGGATGCGCGTAGGGCTAGAATATATTTATGGTAATATCGGGGGGGGGGGATAGTATTACTGATTCAGACTTAGTATTTTCTGATAGTAAAAGGGTTTTGACAATTGACTCTATTTCTCATTCAAGTTATTAGATTCACTTTGACTGTTGGGAGGAGATTCCTGAAGGGAAGACCGGGGAGAGGAGGGTGGGGGGACATGCTGGGAATTTACACTAGTTATAGTAATGCCCGTACATGAGTATTCTTAACACTTTTTCTTCACTGCTCCCTAGTAATAAATGACACTTACCAATTTCTCAATAAGGAGACTTTTAGGATAACAATCTGGCTGCTTTTCTACAAGGGCATCACTTGCGGCTCAGTCTTGATACTCGCCTGTGAGTATTTGCCCGTGATCTCACTTGTCTGACACACTTATTCCAGGTCACTGTATCACTTGTCATAGGGCACCTTCTACTTAACATAAGTTACTTCACTGTGTTGAGGGCAATATCACCCACGACATATTTCACTCGTTCGGCGTAGGTGACGGGGTGGCACGCCAGTGTCAGTTAGGCTGGGGATAGGGCACTGTCAAGGAAGGACATGCCGAGAGGGCACGGGATGACTTGCAGGGGTGTCCTCTCTCATCCAGGGCTGCAGGTGGTGGAAGAGCCGGCAGTCTCCGGGCTAGGCTTGGGAGTATGGCCCTCAGGACTGGGGCCGAATAGCTCCAGGAACCGCTGGTGTAGGGCTCAGCTGGAGATAGAGTCCTTAGACCGTCTGGTGGGCATGGAGAGGTCGCGCCCGGGCGTCCTGGGGAGGGCCTGGAGGGACAGCAGGCTGCGGTTCTCAGAGTCAAGGGGCGCCATCAGGGGAGGACTGCGGCACCAACCTGAACTAGGGTCCGTCAGGTGCGTCTGCTCCAGGGCCAGGAGCAGGGAGTGGAGGCCAGGAGAGGCCATGGGGCCTGACAGAGGTTCTCGAGTACTGGATGGCTGGACTCTCATCTCACACTGGGGCGCTGGTGCAGCTGACACCTCCTGCAGGTCGTGGGGCCCGGCAATCGGCCGTGGCTGCTACAGGGCGCGAATATTCAGCGCCAAGGCCAGGGAACTGGCCGTGGCCTGAGTGGGAGAGTCAGCGCGTCTCTGGTCACTTCCTGAGCGGCAGTGAACCGTCTTCTTCTGCAGGGGGAAGGAGCGGCAGTAGGCCGTCTCAGAGGCAGAGCCTTCGAAATGGCAATTGGCCATCTGACGAAGGTGGGAGCAGCAGTAGGCCGTCTCCTTCTGCAGGAGAGGGGAGCTGCAGTAGGCCATATCGGGGGCAGTGCCTCTAGAGCGGCAGTAGGCTGTCTCCGTCAGAGCGGCAGTAGGCTGTCTCCGTCAGAGCGGCAGTAGGCCGTCTCCTTCGGCAGGAGGGAGGAGCAGCAGTAGGCCGTCTCTGAGGCAGAGCCTTTAGAGCGGCAGTAGGCCGTCTCCTTCGGCAGGAGGGGGGAATGGCAGTAGGCCGTCTCCGGGGCAGTGCCTTCAGAGCAGCAGTAGGCCATCCCCTTCGGCAGGGAAGAGGAGTGGCAGTAGGCCGTCTCCTGCAGAAGAGAAGAGCGGCAGTAGGCCGTCTCTAGCAAAGCACCTTCAGTGCGATGCTGGGCCGACTGACGAAGGCGGGAGCGGCAATTGGCCGTCTCCAGAGGGGCGCTGTCAGGAGCTGAAATATCAGCTCCACCCCGGGCTGATTTGGTGGCCCCGCTTCTCGAAGATAGTGTTTTTTTCCTGCTGGTGCGACGGTTGGGCGGCTGGGTGTTATAGGGGCCCACGGCCCGGGCTGACTTGTGTCATTGTTGCCTAGACGTTCAGTGTTCGGCTGCGGCTACTCCGTGAGGTCCGTGTGGAGGTGTCGGTGGTTTCTTGGGGGCATTGTACTCTAACTCACGCATTTCAATAATGATGATGATGATGATGATGATGATGAGGAGGAGGAGGAGGAAGAGGAGGAGAAGGAAGATGAAGATGCTGATAGCAATTATTAAACCGATGTTGGTAATGATGGTGTAAAAGAGGTCGGAATGATGATGATGATGTTGATGATGATGATGATGATGATGATGATAATGATGATGAAGATGGGGAAAAGAAGTTAAGATCATCTGGTAGTGTTCGTTTATTAAGTCTCCAACATGCTTGTATGCGTCGGTCTTTGTTACCTAATGGCGGCTGTCCACACTTCTCGATCTCTAGCAGCCTCCCTATTCAGTCCCTTATCCCTGGGGTTACACTCTATGACCTCGTTTCAGGTGTTTTCTCGATCTGTCTCTTTCAACCCTACCACAGATATTCACACTTCTTACTTCCTGCACCAAACTGCTCTCTTCCATCCTCATCACAAGCCCAACCCATCTCAGTCTACCCCTCCTCATCACAACACTAATACTCTACACTTTACGTTTTCCCCCTACCCAGTCACCCTCCATCCAAAAGGGTCTGTGTTGTGGAAGGCATATGATATTATTTCACCCAGCAACACTATGGTATATAAACACCCCTCCTTCAACCAATACACACACACACACACACACACACACACACACACACATACAGCATCCGTATCACTTGTGTAAAGGTGGTTTTAAGACATAAAAACACTATTAACATATCGAGTTCTTATTCATCTTTACAACAATATATATCTTAAACCAAATTGTAAGAATGTCAGGGCGTGGTTTGGCTGGTTTGTTGGTGTGGTTGGTTGGCCAGGGGGTGTTGGTGTTCGGGCTGGTAAGCCCTTTGGCAGGGTGGGTTGCAGCGAGGCGGATGGCCAGCCTACTACAGGAGGCTGCACACCTCTCCCAGCCCT
This sequence comes from Coenobita brevimanus, assembly GCF_032717465.1. Lineage (NCBI taxonomy): Eukaryota > Metazoa > Arthropoda > Malacostraca > Decapoda > Coenobitidae > Coenobita > Coenobita brevimanus. The sequence goes on from NC_136977.1 coordinate 34,129,626, forward strand.
CTGTTGGACTGTTGAGTAAGCTTCTCCCTCAACCCCCTCAGGTGGCCACCCTATGCGGCCCCCCTCCCCCGCCTTTCCACCCACTGCCGCTGCTTACGTGGGTCGTGCACATCAACAGGATAGGCTGAGGCAGTGCCAGGCCACACGGTATATGTGGGTGTGGTGCGTCTTCCCCAGGTGGGTGGTGATGCTGCTGGTGACGCTGGTGGTGACGGCTGCACACCTGTAGGGTCACAGGACCTTCACCTACTTCTACACCTCCTTCCTGTCCAAGACCCACCTCAGAATCTCTTTCTCCTTGCCCTCCTTCTTCCTCATCACCCTTCCCTCCATCTCCAGCCACTCCATCACCCATTCCACCTCCACCCATCCCACCTTCCTCCCCACCCTGTCTTACAGCTCCATGAGCTCCTACTTCAACACCCTATCTTCCTCCCGTTTTTCCTCCTTGTCCATCATCTTCACCCTTTCACGTGTCATTTCATCCGCCTCTCCCATCATCAAGACATTCCTGACCCACCTTCCCTCCCCTTCCTTGCTCAAGTTCACCCTGCCCAAACCCCCCACCCCAACTACCTTACACCCACTGCCACCCCTAGGCGGCATGTCCATCCGACCGCACACCCCATCACCACCGAAGGCCGCCCCCTCCCCAGCAGGACCGGCCTCGGCCTCCAGTGAAGCCGAGGGCGACTGGCCGCATGTGTATGTGCTGTATCGTATACCCATACTGAACATGGCCTTGGTTAACACGTGAACGCCACTGCCGCCTCCCTCACCCACTGACCGAGTGAGCGGTGGCCGCCCCAGGCATATGGTGTGGTCAGTCCATCCTTCCACAGGGTGTGAGCTGTCCACCCTTTCATGGGGTCTATCACTTCACCCTTTAATTCAGAGGGTCTATCACTTCACCCATTCATAGGGTCTATCACTTCACCCTTTATTAGGGTCCATCACTTCATCCTTCCATCACCCCATTTGATAGGGTGCTACCACTCCATCCATTCGCCATCCCATCCTTTCTTCATTTTTTTCCTCACATTCTTCACAATCACTGTATTGATCACTGCTGTTTCATCACTATATTCGTCACTTCTGTTTCATCACTGTATTGATCACTGCTGTTTCATCACTGTATTGATCACTGCTGTTTCATCACTGTACGGTATTTATCACTGCTGTTTTATCACTGTATTCATCACTGCTGTTTCATCACTGTATTGATCACTGCTGTTTCATCACTATATTGATTACTGCTGTTTCATCACTGTGTTGATCACTGCTGTTTCATCACTGTGTTGATCACTGCTGTTTCATCACTGTACGGTATTTATCACTGCTGTTTCATCACTGAATTAATCACTGCTGTTTCACCACTGTATTGATCACTGCTGTTTCATCACTGTATTGATCACTGCTGTTTCATCACTGTATTCATCACTGTTGTTTCATCACTATGTTGATCACTACTGTTTCATCACTCTTGTTTCAACGTTAACTACTATTATATTAATTAGTACGTTTATTCCACAGTAATGTCTTTCTTTCTATTTATCTACCTATCTATCTGTATGTCTATATATCGGTCTGGCTATCTATTTACCTGTCAATCAATCAATCCATTAATCAATCTATCTGTCTGTCAATTCTGTATCTCATTCCGTCCATCCACCCATGTATCTATCTACAGCGTCTATCTATATCTATCTAGCAATCCATCAATCTATCTATATATTTAAAAAAAACAGAACAGAGGAAGGAAAAACATGTGAATAAAAAAAAAACTAATCCATACACCAGATTGCTGGTGTCCTCTGTTCATAAAATATCTGTAAGAGTTAGACTTGAACAGCTGTAGTTTTGAGGGAAACAACTCTGGGGAAGCGGGTTCCAGAGAGATGCAGTTCGGGGAATGAAAGAATTCTGATAGGCAGAAGTTTTGCAGTATGGCTGAGTGAGATTGCTGGTGTCCTCTGTTCATAAAATATCTGTAAGAGTTAAACTTGAACAGCTGTAGTTTTTGAGAGAAACAACTCTGGTGAAGCGGGTTCCAGAGAGATGCAGTTCGGGGAATGAAAGAATTCTGATAGGCAGAAGTTTTGCAGTATGGCTGAGTGACATTCCAGTCATGAGCGCTACCAGATGTCCGTGTAGCACGAGAGAAGGCATGGAGAGATGGCACAATGGAAGCAACTTCGTATGAGCATTTGCTATAAAAATATCTGTAAAAATAATGCAAGGAAGGCAACATTCCTTCTTACTTGTAGGAGAGGTAGTTTATTAGTAATAGCAGGGTTATTAATAATTGCAGCAGCTTTGTTCTGAATTTTGTCTAGTTGTTTTAATGCAACCTCTGCACATGCATTCCACAAGGGTGAGCAGTATTCAAGCTGAGAGCGCACATGACTCTTATAAATTATAGCTAACTGCTTGTCAGCGAAGAAGTTAAGGACTCTGTACAATAATTCAAATTTCTTTGAGGCGGTTTTAGCAAGTGATTTGACATTAGAGGTCCAGCTGAGGGCATTGTTGAGACATCGAGAATGTCAGTACTTTTGGAGATGGGAATATTTGTTGCATTGAAGGTAATATACGAACCTGGCAATAAATGTCTACTAGTAAATTGTATATATTTAGTTTTACTAACATTAAATGAGACAAAGGTTGTTATGTCTCCATTCATTGATCATAGATACGTTTGATTTATGGAGATGGCTGCACTGAGTTGAGAGTTAGGCCCCAGTCACACTGCAGGTACGACTTATCGCAAACCACCCACGACCTGCAAGTCGTGGGTGGTTTTGGTGAGGTTTACGACCGGTCTTTATATGTCTCGGTCTAGCTGCAGGCCACCATGTCAACCAAAAAATAGTCACGAGGTTTTTCGTGATTCACGAAAAACCTCCCCGCGACCACTGATGTCGTGGCACGGAAGATGCCCGGTGGGTGGCTGGACGGCATCTGGCTGGCTTACGGACTGCGACTGGTTGGCAACACCGGATTTTTAAGCAGTGGTTGCCATCCGGACGGAGGCCGGTCGCCGCCCGCTCTATGGGGTGGCCATCCGCACTCTGTCAAGGCTATGACTGGACACGGACCGGCCAGCCACCCTTCGGTGTCTTGACCTGTGTGTACCTGGCCATGGTCGCCGTTCGGCCACCCACTGGACAGATGCTGGACGGACACTGGATGACCACTGGTAGCAGATCAGTGGCACGACTGGTCGGAGATATCCGTGGTCGGGGACTGGTTTCGCAATTTTCAGGTTTGCGACAAGTCGTACCTGCAGTTTGACTGGGGCTTTAGAGATATCAGACTTTGTAAATGGGTGTCTGAGTGGGAATGAACTATGAAGTGTTGAGTCATCTGCATATGAATGGATGGGATTGTGGGTGACATATAGGAGATCATTAATATGAACCAGGAACAGGGTTGGCACCAGAACTGATCCCTGCGGCACGACAGCATTAATTGAGTGGAAATTGGAATATACATCATTTACTTTTACTCTTATTTTTCTGTTGCTGAGATATGAGGAAATCGAAGGAACAAGAGACTTTAGTCCATACCAAGGGAGTTTGGACAACAGTGAACTGTTTATACTCTGTCAAAAGCTTTAGAAATATCAAGGGCTACTGCATGAGTTTCACCATGTGGGTCAATTGATTGATGGATGGTATGAGTCAGGAGACTATGTCAATGGCGAATCTATCATGCCAAAAACCATACTGTCTATCACCAATTAAGTTGTTGGATTCAAGATGTATAACTACGTGCTTATTAACTAAAATTTCAAATACCTTACCAAGAGATGTGACAGCTATTGGTCTGTAATCAGAGGGGTCAGAGGAACTTCCTTTCTTTGGAATTGGGTGGATTTTCACTTCTTTCCATGAATTAGGGAATGAAAAAGTGCGAATGCATAGTCTGAATAATTTAGCATGAACAGAGGCAAGTTCTGGGGAACACTTTCTCAAAACAATTGGGCGGAATTCCATCTGGGCCTGGAGCTTTGTTGTTAGGTAAATTGTCTAGGATGGATTTTACGTTTCTTGTCTGTATTTTAAGTGAAACAGTTTGGGGAGAGTCAAGTTCATGTAGTGGGACGCTCTGGCTGCCTTCCTCTATTGTAGAATTTCTGGTAAATATACTGGCAAAGATATTATCTGCTTTTCGATGCAGGTCATTTGTAATGTTGCCATCTGAAGATTTTACTGGGAGCATGGATGATGATTTGTTAAAGCTATTATTGAAAGAACTGAGAGCTGAGCAGAATATTCTGTTGTCATTAAGATTGTCAAGTAGTTTTGATGCTTGATTTTGAAGAAAGTTTGATTTAGCGAGATTTATTATAGCTTTTGCAGGTTTCTAGCAATTTTAAATTGACTGATTGATTCAGATGTTTTTGATTATATGTAAGAGTTATATGCTACTGACTTTAGGGCTGTTACTCTGGCATAGCAGCTATCAAACCAATTTGGAGAGTTTGATCTTTTAGTGAAGTGTTGACTTGGTATGAATAAATCCATACCAGCTAGTATTAAGTCGTATATGTGGGACTGGGTAGAACTGGTATCATTAGAGGACAAAGACTGCCATGGAATGTCAGCACGATAATTTCTAAATCCATCCCAGTTTGCCCTATCAAAATGCAATCGGGTCACCCCGACAGGTTCAGAACGGAGACGTCTGGGGGGGGGCTAAATAATGAGACTTTGTTGAGATTGTGGTCAGAGGATCCAGGTGGAGACAATACCTCTATCCTGTATTGAACTGGATTATTTGTCAGGAATAGATCCAAGAGATGGGCATTATGGTCAGGATTAACCCCTACACCGCGGGCATGTTTACCGATGTTTTGCGTGTGCCGCGGGGTTATTCGGGCTCTGACAGACTCTCAAAAAATATTTGCCAAAAATCAGTTATTAGTCCTAGAATATTAAAATTAAATATGCTTATGGCACATACCTTCAGCTTTCTCCTGGAATGTTTGTTGAGCCTTCGTCAGTTACCGTAGGACTTGTGGAGACCTCTGAAGTTGGGTAACGAAGTCTCCACTTTACAGTTCCCGACAACTCGTAATATGATTACCACAGCCAGATATAAACACTATAAATACTACTCTATGATTTTCAAGTAGTTTGGGATCCATACTCCAAAAAAAAAATCACTGTGAAAGCAATGAAAATTATGAGCGCGTCTGACTGCCGCACTTCCGCTAGTTCGCTCTTGGTACTCTGTCATTTATTATTCATAAAACCCCTCACACTTTATATTTCTATAACTACATAACACTCATATATATCTACAGTCTTTATCCATAAGTTTCCTTCAGTAGTATTAGTTTATTGCCACTGTAGGGATTCAATTTCTTTCAGTAAAATACGTAGCATTCACTTTCTCGTCCTGTATACTGGCATTGAGAGTGAATGTCACTTTCATCTTCACTGTCATAACTCATAGTATTCAGACATGCTATAGTGAAACTTTCACTTTCATTACTCCTAGGGTATATATGTCACAGGGTTTTTATAATATCGCGGTAATTTTAAAATATATGCTTTAAATATTATTTAAATTGATAATAATATTCAATAATATTGAAGAGCAGAGACAATGGTTGTCTTGCTACATCAAGCAACGATTACTTTACGCTGACTTGCTAAGATTCTCTAAGAACGAGAATTTATAAACTTTCTCAACAGTACACAGCAGAGACTAATTACTCACAATTGCTGAATTACTGTACTGTTAGCCTCTGGAGAAAGTTACTTCACCCCTGACAATAAATAACTAATACTAATAATAATAACATCAGGTTCTTGCTGATGCATTAACTCCTGGCACAACGGATTTTAAGTTAATACAACGACTGGTCTAAGTACCAGTTATGAAAGCAAACGTTTATGCAAGCTAGGAGCTATATGGGAAATAAGCTTAATAATGGAGAAATGAAACAAGATTTTACTTTAAGCTCAAGGAAAAGAACTGTTAAATTTATTAATTACAAAAAATAAATTTAACGTTACAATTCAAATCAATTAAATGAGACGCACTCACTCACTCGCACAAAAGCTAAATACTTACGCCTAGGAAAAACACCTTAATTAAACTCTTATAACTAGGGAAATACAAGAAGGAAATACTATAGTCGATGAATGCTGCGTATCACCCAAGCTGAACCAGGATGGAAGTACTGAAGAACTGTGGAGTTTGGGTACTAGCTTTTTTTTTTTTTTTTTTATGCGAGGAAGAAGGAACCAAAGGCCATGAGCCCGCAGTAACAGTTCCCTCCAAGAGAAAAAAAAAATACAATAGAGAGCCAAATTCAAGATCCGATCATTTTGAGATGCCTGGACACACTGCGTTTGAAAGACTGGAGATCATAGGCAGGAGGAAATACAGACAGAGGGAGACAGTTCCAGAGCTGACCTGTTGCATGAATGAAAGACTGGGAGTAACGGTTAACTCTTGCATTAGAGAGTTGGACAGAAAAGGGATGAGAGTTTGCTGCCAGACGGGTGCTACGCGCCCGTCGTAGAGGTGGAGGAATGCAAGCAGACAGTTCAGAGGAGCAGTGACCATTAAAGTAGCGATAGAAAAGAGATAAAGATGCAACAGTGCGGCGAAGAGACAGAGGTTGAAGGGAGTCAGTAAGAGGAGGAGAGTTAATGAGACGAAAAGCCTTTGACTCCACCCTATTGAGAAGAGCTGTATGTGGGGAGCCTCCCCACACATGAGAGTTGTACTCCACACAGGGGCGGATAAAACCCCTGTATAGAGTCAACAATTGTGCAGGGGTAAAGAAAGAGCGGAGTCGGCTTAGCACACCCAATCTCTTGGAAGCAGATTTTATAAGAGATGCAATATGATCTTTCCAAGATAAGTCCCGAGTAAATGAAACCCCAAGCATGTTCAAGGATGATGCAGGATTAATCTGAATATTATTAAACATTAGTGGGTATACCTGTGGAAGATTTTGTCGGGTTGATAGGTGTAAGAACTGAGTCTTAGAAGCATTAAAGACAACCATATTATTTTTACCTCAGTCAGAGATATGAGCCAAGTCAGACATTAGGTGTGCCATAGCCTCATCCCTTGTTTCTTGAAGTAACTGTTGAGATGGGCGTTGCGGGAACCGAATGGAAAGGTGAAGGGTGGAGTCATCAGCGTATGAGTGGATAGAGTTAGATGTACAGCTTAGAAGATCATTGATGAATAAAAGGAAGAGAGTTGGTGATAGGACAGAGCCCTGAGGAACACCACTGTTGATAGATCTAGGAGAAGAACGATGGCCGTCTACGACAGCAGCTATAGAACGACCAGAAAGGAAGCTAGCGATGAAGGTACAGATAGAAGGATAGAAACCGTAGGAGGGCAGTTTGGAAATTAAAGATTTATGCCAGACTCGATCGAAAGCCTTTGAGATGTCAAGTGCAATGGCAAAGCTTTCGCCAAAGTCCCGAAAGGAGGATGACCAGGAGTCTGAAAGGTAGGTGAGAAGATCGCCAGTGGAGCGTCCCTGACGGAACCCATACTGACGATCGGAAAGAAGGTTGTGATTGGAAAGATGCCTTAAAATTTTTTTATTAAGAATTGACTCGAAAACTTTTGAAATACAGGACGTTAAAGCAATTGGACGATAGTTGGAGGGTTGGGAGTGGTCACCCTTCTTTGGGACTGGCTGAATGAGAGCAAACTTCCAGCAAGAAGGAAAGGTACAAGTTGACAGACAAAGGCGAAATAGTTTGCCTAGGCAGGGTGTAAGCACAGAAGCACAGTTTTTGAGAACAACAGGAGGGACCCCATCAGGCCCATATGCCTTGTTAGTACTGAGGCCAGTAATGGCAGAAAATACATCAACTGAAGAAATTTTAATGTCAGCCATGAGGAAGTCAGAGGGAGGAAGTGATGGAGGAACAGCACCGGAATCGTCTAAGGTGGAATTGGAGGAGAAAGTCTGTGCAAAGAGATCTGCTTTATCAGTAGAAGAAATAGCTACAGAACCATCAGAGTAGAAAAGAGGAGGGAAGGATGATGAGGTAAAGTTGTTAGAAAGATTTTTGGCAAGGTGCCAGAAGGAGCGGAAAGAATTCGAGTTGGAGAGTTGAGAGCATTTAGTATGGATGAAATTATTTTTAGTAGAGCGAAGAACAGACTTAGCACGATTCCGGGCAGAAACGTAAAGATTATGTGATTCAGGGGTGGGTTGGCTCCGGTACCTTTTGTAGGCCTTCTCCTTGTTGCGGACAGCATTAGAACAAGGGTGATTAAACCAAGGCTTTCTTGCGTTAGTCAAAGGATATGAGAAAGGAATGTATGCTTCCATGCCCGAGAGAATAACCTCCGTAATGCGCAAGGCACACTCAGATGGCTCACGGCCATGGAAACAATAATCATTCCAGGGAAAATCAAAGAAGTACTGCCTGAGGGCCTCCCAGTCCGCAGCTCCAAAATGCCAGAGACGACGTTTCCCTGGAGGGTCCGCAGGCCGTACTGGAGCGATAGGACAGGTTGAGGTAATAAGGTTGTGATCGGAGGAGCCCAACGGAGAGAAAAGATTAACAGAGTAAGCTGAAGGATTAGTTGTGAGGAAGAGGTCAAGTATGTTGGAGCTCTCTCCAAGGCGGTCAGGGATACGGGTAGGGTGCTGTACAAGCTGCTCTAGGTCATTAAGGATAGAAAAGATGTAGGCTTGTTCACCAGGTGGATCCGTGAAAGGAGAGAAGAGCCAAAGGTGGTGGTGAACATTGAAATCTCCAAGAATGGAGATTTCAGAGAAAGGAGAAATGGACAGAATGTGTTCCATCGTAGAAGTAAGATAGTCGAAGAATTTTTGATAGTCAGTAGAATTAGGGGATAAGTAAACAGCACAGATATATTTAGTCAGAGAATGACAGGAAAGCCGAAGCCAGAGAGTGGAGAATTCAGAAGAATCAAGTTCAGGAACACGAGAGCAAGATAAGTCGTTGCGTATGTATACACAACAGCCGCCTTTGGCTTTGAAATGAGTATAGAGAAAGTAGGAGGATACAGAAAAGGGTTTGCTGTCAGTTGCCTCAGACAGCTGAGTCTCCGTTAGAAAAAGAAGGTGAGGTTTAGAGGAGGAGAGGTGGTGCTCAACAGAGCGAAAGTTAGATGAAAGGCCGCGAATGTTGCAGAAATGAAGAAGAAGAGAGTCAGACAGTGGTTCCAGGCACCTCGAGTCGTCACCGGGAGAGGGGCAGATGGCGGGGGCATTTATGGTCCCCCCCCTGGGGACTCCGAGGCTAGGTGAATTGACGCCATTTTGGTAAATTTTGAATAGGAAGTGTAGTGTGTACTGTGCATGTAGTTTGGTGAAGATAGATAGAGAAATTTGTACTGGAGAGCATGCTGGCCTACTCTCTGTGTAACTGAGACACTGAAAAAGTTCAGCAAAGGGGGATGGTCAGGAACTAGTCCTGAGGGCTCGCACAGGACCTCTCTCCGTCGCAGCAACAACTGGACTGAATTCAAATACATTGTATGGGCAGGACGCAAGGCGTGGCTAACGGTTGAGGGAAGCAGAGGCGAACGATAAAGAAACAATTGTATCGCTCAGTAGCGCACTTAGTGACGTGCATTAAATCGGTCACTTTTGAAAGTGACGAATGTTTTGAAAAGTATACTCCGAAAGGGAGGGAGAAACGGTTAGCTGAGCGATACACAGTGAGTTTTCCACTAATAGTTCGTGGCTTCTCACAAAACGGAAATGTCGCGAATTGATTCGTGACATTACGCCCCTACAAAATTAAATTTTTTCCATATGGGAAAAAATTTGTGGATATATATATATATATGTATACATCCTAAGTCATTCGCACAAGATTCACACTGTGGTGTGTGTGCTATCCTGCTACAGGAGAAAGTCGCAGTCGTCAGTGAGCGAAAAAACCTCGTATTTACGTTAATAGAAGCAAGCTTGAGGGAAAAACTCCGTGACGACGGTGAAAATCCTGTACTCAGGTCAAACTGAGCGAAAATTCGCTACATTTACACTGACAACTAATTGTTGTGTAGCGTGGTGTATGTAATACACGGTGTAGGTGTGACAGTTGTAGTGTAACTGTACCTACGTGTAAAATGACAGTAAATAATATGGCGACGACGAAGGCAGAGGAGAAGAGGCGGCAGCGTGCGGCAGACGATCAGCTGGCCCGCACAGCAAAACTGCTACACCCATTGCTGAACCTGCAAAACCAATTGAGGTGGAGCATCAAAAGTGTCAATGAGACAAAATTTTATCATGTTACAATACTCTCTCTGCCTAGCAGTCAGTGCTACGACGTACATTCGAGGTCGCCATTAATTATAGCACACGATTAGTTTCGACAAGTTGAGAATCCTTGTGCAAACTCGGGTCTTCCATAGCCTCGAACTGCACACGGGTCCTCAACCTGTGCCTTAACCTACAGTACTTATATTAATATCGGAGAGCTGAGAATCCTTGTGCAAACTCGGGTCTTCCATAGCCTCAAGTCGCCTCTGCAGAGTTCTCACTTCCCCCTTAACCTACAATACTTATATTAGTACCGGGAAGCTGAGAATCCTTGTGCAAACTTGGGTCTTCCATAGCCTCAAGTCGCCCCTGCGGAGTTCTCTCTCGAACTTCCCCCTTAACCTACAGTACTTCTATTAGTACCGGGAAGCTGAGAATCCTTATGCAAACTTGGGTCTTCCATAGCCTCAAGTCGCCTCTCAACTTCCCCCTTAACTTACGGTACATAATATGTATGTACAGGCCCTGGACATAATGTGTCCTGTGGGGCCAATGGGCGAGACGTCAGGTCTGCACCCACTTCACCACTACCCTGTCTCTCAACTGACTCAGAGATTACAGGTGTGGTTATAAATGGCACAGGAAGGGCATGTCCCTGAATAGTGGTGATACTTTGGCACACACTGCAGGAACGGACAAAACTATCTATGTCCCGCCCCATCCCTGGCCAGAAAAAGTCAGCTCGGATACGGCCCTGGGTCTTCCTTTTGCCCATGTGATCCCCTGAGACTGAACAATGACCCCATTGTAACACTGCTAGGCGGTACTTGGCGGGAACGACAAACTGCAGTCGAACCTCGCCCTCGGGTGTTCGTGACTCACGGTAGAGCCGTCCTTGTTTACGAAGGAACTTGGCTCGACCTCCCCGTGAATACTGTACTTTATCACTCGACCCTTTTGTTTGCTCCGCACGGTAGCAAGTGTCAGGTCAGAATGTTGTTCTTGTACAACAAGTTGACTACACATCGGATCTTGCGGCGATTCAATGATCACTGGGGTGACACAGTCTGGAGCCTCAGTCATGGCTCGTGTTACCGCAGCAGCCGAAGTCTGAGTAGCGCCATCATCGGAGCAACTATCCTTGACTCCATTAATATTGCCTACTATAAAGTCAAATAGAGGCTCTGGCATGACAACCGCAAGTGTCGTACCAGTATAAAATGGAGATGCCACCTGGATACATGCCTCAGGGAACAATCTCACTGATCCATCAATAAGCTTTGCATGGATCTGTCGACCTGTATACTGCTCAGGCCGAACTAAACTCTGCTTAACAGAGCAACCTGAGGAACCATTGTCTCTCAGGACCTTCACAGGACTGCCTCCCACAAACCCTTGCTGAACAAGGAAGGTACTGTCGCCTGTGGGAGGGCCTGTGGAGGAAGCAGCTAGCCACTCATGAGGCTGCTGAATTGATGTGGCAAACATTGTGCCTTGAGAATTATAAGATGGAACATTGGCCATCTGTGGAGGGGGGTTCACTGTCACTGTGGGACTAGTGAACTGTGGGGAAGTACCCACACTGGTAGGGACGTGACCACCAGGCTGCTGCTGAGGAATGAAGGCTGCATTCGCTTCCTGCCTCTTTTGAGCTGGTGGTGAAAAAGTTTGTCCCGACGGTCGATTGCGTGGCTGATACTGCTGCTGGTTAGGGTACTTGTTGTACCTCTTCCACTCAGGTTTCTGAGTGTTTTGCCCCTGGTCCTTCCACTGCGGTTTGCTTGGACCTTGACCATTACTCTGAGAACGGCCTTGGTGCTGGGATTCAGTCTGAGACGGCTTCCCAGACTTGGCAGTATCTTTTCTGCTCCAGGTGTTTTGCTTACGAGCTTGATACCCGTATGCAGTAAAGAATGCGTCAGCCTTCTCTGCCATTTGGCTGGCATCTTTCACCTGGCAGATCTTAAGCTGTGCTATGAGCTCAGCAGGCCACGACCTCTCTAGCTGTGTACGCAGCATAAGGTCAATTATCCCCTCACGCGTGGAAGGAGTTTCATCTTTCTCCATCCACTCATTTAAGTAAGCTGTGAGACGATCAAGGAACTGAACAGCTGTCTCCTTGTCTTGGAGACGAGCTCGCATGAACTGAACTTTGGCGTCGTCTACTGTGAGACCATACGCCTTAATGAGTGCAGCTTTCATCATCTCATATGTGAGATTGTCTCCACGAATTCTGTGGAGAATATCGAGGGCAGGGCCCTCAAATAAACTAAGAAACTGAAGCCGCTTAGCTGCCTCATCCAGTTGATACATGTCTGCCATGTCCTCAAAACGAGCTATGTACGGCTCGATTCGCTCGCTTTCCTTGTATGAAGGAAGCTTGATGCGTGGGGTCGCCAGGACATGTGCAGGGAGAAAGCTCGTGGAGCTTGGACCAACTGCAGCAGACGTGTCTGAAGCCAAGGAATCTCGCTTGAGCTTCAGCACTTCAAGTTCATGTTTTTCTCGTGCTTCTCGCTCGGCACGTTCGTGTTCTCGTTGTTCCCGCTCGTATTCCCGTTGTTCCCGCTCGTATTCGCGCTCTTTCTCACGCTGCTCTTGTTCATAAGCACGCTATCTTTTACGTTCCTCACGCTGTTCTCGCTCGTATTCGCGCTGTTCTCGCTCGCATTCGCGCTGAATCTTACGGTCTTCACGGGCATCATTCTCGCGCTGCTGCTCCTGATTATGCCGTGAGAGTATATACTCTTTAATTTCGGTTGGGTCCGAAAGACCCATTTCTTTGGCTTCCTGTAAAAATACAGTAGTAGCCATGGCGCTAATTTATTAAGCAAAACCGAAATTGAGTACTGACTGCTTAGCGACGAATACTAATAAACACAAGTAAAGAGTACAGACACAAGCTAGTGGTGACCAGTCTTATCCAGTTAACTGGCAAAGAATAAATAAAAAATGTAAATGACTGGGAAGACTCAATAATAAACACAATGGGTACGGCGACTTCCCAGGAGCGAATAAAATCGTGTGGCGTTACCAAGAATAAACTAGAGTTAAGTACTCTATTGATTAATAAAGCAAAATTCACTTGCTAAATTAAGGGTAAACACCAGTAAGCTTGTGCCTATAAACTTTAATGATAAATACCTAAATATGAATGAGTGAGCACTATCTCGTGAATAGCTTTAGAGCTAGGAGTTAATATCCTGGAATGAGGTCCCCAATTGTCACGGGGTTTTTATAATATCACGGTAATTTTAAAATATATGCTTTAAATATTATTTAAATTGATAATAATATTCAATAATATTGAAGAGCAGAGACAATGGTTGTCTTGCTACATCAAGCAACGATTACTTTACGCTGACTTGCTAAGATTCTCTAAGAACGAGAATTTATAAACTTTCTCAACAGTACACAGCAGAGACTAATTACTCACAATTGCTGAATTACTGTACTGTTAGCCTCTGGAGAAAGTTACTTCACCCCTGACAATAAATAACTAATACTAATAATAATAACATCAGGTTCTTGCTGATGCATTAACTCCTGGCACAACGGATTTTAAGTTAATACAACAAGACTGGTCTAAGTACCAGTTATGAAAGCAAACGTTTATGCAAGCTAGGAGCTATATGGGAAATAAGCTTAATAATGGAGAAATGAAACAAGATTTTACTTTAAGCTCAAGGAAAAGAACTGTTAAATTTATTAATTACAAAAAATAAATTTAACGTTACAATTCAAATCAATTAAATGAGACGCACTCACTCACTCGCACAAAAGCTAAATACTTACGCCTAGGAAAAACACCTTAATTAAACTCTTATAACTAGGGAAATACAAGAAGGAAATACTATAGTCGATGAATGCTGCGTATCACCCAAGCTGAACTAGGATGGAAGTACTGAAGAACTGTGGAGTTTGGGTACTAGCTGACCTCACACTGCTCGCACAGGACCTCTCTCCGTCGCAGCAACAACTGGACTGAATTCAAATACATTGTATGGGCAGAACGCAAGGCGTGGCTAACGGTTGAGGGAAGCAGAGGCGAACGATAAAGAAACAATTGTATCGCTCAGTAGCGCACTTAGTGACGTGCATTAAATCGGTCACTTTTGAAAGTGACGAATGTTTTGAAAAGTATACTCCGAAAGGGAGGGAGAAACGGTTAGCTGAGCGATACACAGTGAGTTTTCCACTAATAGTTCGTGGCTTCTCACAAAACGGAAATGTCGCGAATTGATTCGTGACAATATACTCGTATTCTTATAATACTACTCATTTACATTTCTATTTACGTTCTCTATTTTATTTACGTTATTTACATTTCTATTTTATTTACACTGTGTTATGCACTGTCACTTGAAGTAACTTATAAAACTATTTTCCATTGTTCACGTATATTTACATTCATTACTTTCACTTGCTGTTTACACATTATTTACACATTATTTACAATTCCACTTGCACTGTTTTACTCAATAGAAAGATCGTAGTCACTCTTTTATCAATTGTCAGCCCTTTACCTCTTTCCACACGAGGTTTAGTAGGGGGTAAAGGTCAAAGGGCCCTTGCATGGGGGTGAAAAAAGGCTCTGAAGTCAGCAAGAGGATGAGCCGTACCTCCTCTTCGGAATCTGAGAGAGAACTGCTAGGAGGGCCGGCTCGGGTTGAGGCCTACTTGAGGGTTATTCAGCACTACCAACGTAGCTCTTGAAACAGCTAAGTTTAGCACTGATATGATTGGCAGGAAATCTAGACAATACATTATAAATTTGGTAGTTCCAGGTGAATGTAAATATCACTTAGGCTTCTCCCTTCCCTCCTTACATGTATATTTATTACGAAAATAGATTAGAGGCCTATTTAGGAGATATATAATCAGAGCTACCAATGTTAAATCTTGAAACAGCTTTGTGTAGCACTGATATGATTGGCAGGAAATCTAGACAATACATTATAAATTAGGTAGTTCCAGGTGAATGTAAATATCACTTAGGCTTCTCCCTTCCCTCCTTACATGTATATTTATTACGAAAATAGATTATACGGCATATTTCAAGGGGAAAAAAACAGCGAAAATTAGCGAACGAGTGCACGTGAGGTGTTGTCAGGTGATAATTAGCCAATTCCAGGTGTATGGCACTCTCACTTACCTTATTTCTTTCTTGTATATATTATTTGGTATAAGAATACGACATAGGGCTTATTTCAATGGATGAAATCAGTGAAAAATTCCAGGGAAGATTTACTTAGCGTAGCATGGCCGGGCAGGCGAGAGGATAGGGTAATGGAGGGGGGGTAGGGAGGGGAGTCAAGAACGGGGAGAAATGGCTAAATTGTCAACAATGGATGGGAGTACAGATGAGATTAGGAGTGCTGACTAGTGTTGGACATCGGCAGTACTGATAGATGATACAAGCCCCCACTTGGAAGCCCGGGTGAATTCAAAATAACACAGAATCACAAAAGCGACGCCCCGCGGTATGATCCCTTGCTCCCAAGCGTCACGAAAGTGACGCCCCGCGGTTAAGGGGTTAACTGGTATTCCGGTTGGTTGCTTTACCAGCTGCGTGAGATTAAACGATTTTGCAAACAGCTCTCACTCTAGATCAGCATCGTCAGTCCTGGCAGAATGCAATAATCATTCAACATTATGTATGTTAAAATCACCCAGAATGGTAATTTCAGTGCTAATGGCAAGGTTAAGGTTACTCAACTGTGTGGATAAGGAATCAAATACACTGGGTTCTGAAGAAGCATTGGGGGAACGATAGACTACACAGACATATTTGGTAATATTTTGACAATTTAGTTTATACGAAGGGTAATATGTCTTTACTTAACAATTTCACACTTTACGTTTACGTTTTAGTATCAGGCTATCTACTTAACTCCCCCCCTCTCTCTCTCTCTCTCTCTCTCTCTTAGCTGAAGAAAATCGTCTTGTGTTAGCAGGATTAAGAAGGAAAGAGAGGTGAGAGAGTTAGGAAGGAATCAGAGGTGAAAGAGTTAGGAAGGAATGAGAGGTAAGGGAATAATGAAGGAGTGGGAAGTGAGAGTAAGGAAGGAATGAGAGATAAGGGAGTTAGGAAGGAATGAGAGGTGAGGGAGCAAGGAAGTAATTAGAGGTGAGGGAGTTAGAAAGATGGGAAGAGAGTTTATTTGAAAGGGATGAGAACTGTAAGAATAACAAGGATCTGAAGAGTGGGAGAGGACGGGGTGAAGACAGAGTTTGAGAGGGGTGAGGAGGCAGGTAGCGGGAAGGAGGAGAGGTAGAGAACAGCCAGTGGGGTAAAAGAAGACGGGGGGGGGGGTTAGTGGACAGTAGCCAAGGGGTGTTGAGGGTTAGAGGACAGCTGAAGTTGGAGGAGCTGCTACGGGAGAGCAGAACCAGTTGAGATCCGTTTCAGATAACACCCACCCTGTCGAAGTCTTTACACTGAGGGTCCCTTTAAGCATCGCCACGCCAGTACCTACCGACATGTGATTGCTTCACTGGCTCGACACTCCTTAATAGTGTAGCAATCCCTTCAGTACGACAACGGCATAGTTTGATTCTTGCTACCGTCAGGCGATTTTATTGTAGTTAGCAAAGCCTCTTGTGCAAAGCCGATGAGGGAGGCTGTCTATATTTCTGTTATTAAAAGGTGTATCACATAAAGCTGAAAAAAATAGTGTGACACCTGAAAGACTGTAATAAAAAAAATAGCAACATGTTAAGAAGTTCATGGCAAGCTGAATAAAATAGCCTAGTGACAGCAAGAATAAAAACATACATAAAGACATCATCGCACTGATAGGAGTTAACAAGATTTGACAGCCACGTCCCTCGGAGTACAGTACTTTCTTGTGTGGGAGCTGGAGTACACTTTATAAAAGGGTTAGTTCTTTATCATGAGGGGAACTTTCTTGCTTTGCTATCCTCATCTTCACCTCACAGAAACAGATATCACAGTACACTCTTCTTAACAGGCTAGAAAGGACTATCATTTCTCTTTGACTGTTTGCCTTTCTTTGTACTCCGTCGTACTCCCTCAGTAAGCAGGAATATCCAGAGCCATATCCATCCTGCCACTGTACCCGACATTCCACAGCACGGGTATAACGAAGCCGGGTCAGGTCGGTACCTTTATCACTGAGGCCTGAGGGTACGTACCGCGTGATCCCTAGGTGTCACCATCATGAAAGGAGTGAGGTGAAGGAGGAGGGGAAGGAAGGAAGGGGGCGAAGTAGCGGAGGGAAGGGGGTATGACAGTGTGAGGTGAGAGGAGATGGTAATAGAGAGGATAACAGCAAAGGCGAAAGGACAACGAGAGAAAAAGGGGTGTGAGATGGAAGGAAAGAGATGAAAAGGGGGATAGGTGTACAATGAGAGGTGGGGGAGAGGGAGGTAGGGGAATAGGATAGAAGGAAGAGGAGAGGTGAAAGAGTAGGGAGATGGATAGAACTGGAAAGGTGTGAGAGGACGGAGGTAGAGGTGAGAGGGGTACAAAGGAAAGCTAGGGACGTGAGGAAGAATCAGGGGGAAAGGAACAGAGACGGAAGGAGAGGGAAGGGATAGAGAAAAGGGAGTGGGAGAGGAGGATAAAGGGGGGAAAGGACGAGAAAGAAGGAAAGTGGATGGGTGAGAAAGCAAGTGAAAGGGAGGGAAAAGGTAAGAGGGTAAGAGGGCAGAAGGTGTGAGATAGAGGTGAGGAGAGGAAGGCGAAAAGAGAGATGGGAGTAGGGGTGAGAGGATAGGGCAGCGATTTTCAACTATACTTCTTTCGCAGCAAGAAGTCCGTTCAGGGTGTGGCAAAAGTTGGAATTTCCCCGAGTGCGACGTTGCCATTTTGACCACCAATTATCGGATTATCACTCTGTCTCCCTACCTACCCCCATCCCACCTTTTTCTCTCTCCCCCTCTCTCTCTCTCTCTCTCTCTCTCTATCTATCTATCTATCTATTGCCAGACGCCTCAATCCCGTTTGGGGTGGCCACAAACAAATCGCCTCCAAGTCGCCCTGTCCCCCGCCATCTCACTGCCCTGCTCTCAACTCACACCCCCCTCTCTCATATACCTCTCCACCCCATCCCTTCAACTCATCCTCGGCCTCCCCCTCCCTCTTCCCCCTTCCACCTCACTCACATACACTCTCTTCGTCAGTCTTTCACCCTCCATCCTCTCCACATGACCAAACCACCTCAGTGTGTTCCTCATAACGCTTCCTATCACATCCACATCCACACCACAACGTTCCTTTATATCCTCATTCGTCAGCCTGTCTCTCCATGTGACTCCACAGGCTCCTCTGAAATAACTCATTTCCACTGCTCTCACTCTCGACTTGTGTCCTTCCAACAACGTCCAAGATTCACTTCCGTACGTTATAGTTGGTATCACAATACTGTCATGTAGTAACTTTTTCACTTCCATGCTCACTTCCCTGTTTCTTATCACTGCTTTCAAAGAACCAGCAACCTTTCTTCCCTGCTGTACCCTTTCAAGCACTTCACCCTCCAAACCTCCATCCTTACTCATCACACTACCCAAGTACTTAAACGTACTCACATTTTCCAATTCCTCACCATCCAACCTCGCTGTACATTCACTGACTTCACCTCTCTCGAAGACCATCACTTTACTCTTCCCTACATTCACCTTTAGATTCCGTTTCTTACACACTCTCCCAAACTCATCCACCAAGCCTTGCAGCTCCCCTTCGTCTTCACTCAACAACACAGTATCATCTGCAAACAACAGTACAGGGAGTTTCCAAACACTATCCTCTCTCACCAGGGCCACTCCAGCATCCACTACCCAACCTTGTACCTCTTTTATTACCCCATCCATGTACACATTGAACAACCATGGAGACATGACACATCCCAGTTTCAACCCAACTTTCAAAGAGAAAAATTCACTTAGTTCACCATCCACACGCACTGCAGCCTTCGCACCATCGTACATACTCTTCACAGCATTCAAAAACTTCCCATCTACTCCATATATTCTTAACACTTTCCACAATCCTTGTCTATCCACCCTGTCATATGCTTTCTCCAAATCCATGAAAGCCGCATGCAACTTCTTTCCCTTCTCTAGAAACTTTTCCACTAAAGATCTAAGAATGAATATCTGATCTACACAACCTCTTCCCTTCCTAAGGCCTCCCTGTTCTTCTGCAACTAATTTCTCTGTTCTTTCTCTAACTCTGTCAATAAGTATCCTACCATACACTTTTCCTATTATACTAAGAAGACAAATGCCCCTATGATTACCACACACTTCTTTTTCCCCTTTTCCTCTGTACAGTGGAATAATTATACCTGACTTCCAATCCTCCGGAACTCTACCTTCCTCCCAGGCCAATCTGCACATCTTCCACATCCATTCTACCACTATCTCTCCCCCATGCTTCAGCATTTCACCACACACTCCATCAATTCCTGGGGCTTTCCCCAATTTAACGTTCTTCATTGCTTCCACAACTTCTATCCTATTGATTTCTTCCTGTCTTCTCACCTCCCTCCTTCTCCCAGCCATTCCCCAGCCACTTATACTCGCATTACTTTCATCCTCTATGTTCAACAATTCCTTAAAGTGTTCTCTCCATCTGCTCAATTTTTCTCCCTTCTCCACTAGTAATCTACCATTTTTATCTTTCACTCCCCTGCTAACTTCACTTCCACCCTGTCTTACTCTTTTCACCTCTTTCCAGAACATTTTCTTACAGTCCCTCCACTTTACACTCAATTCCTTAAAAATTCCTCATCCACTCTCTTCTTGCTCTCTCTTACTAATCTTTTCACCTCTCTCTTTCTTTCTACATATAACTCTCTCTTCTGCCTCTCAACTTCTTCCACGCCCCTATTTCTCATCCATTCATTGTATGCTTTCTTCTTTTGTGCCACAGCCTGTTTCACCTCTTCAGTCCAGCACGCTGTTCCTTGCACCCTCCTCTGTCTTCTCTTCCTTCCACACACCACATCACTTGCTGCACACATTTCTTCTGTAAATATCCTACACATACCTTCCACGTCTCCCATCTGCTCCAATTCATATTTGCCCAATCGTTCCTCCACTTCTCTCTTATACTCTGCCTTTTTCTCATCCTCTTGTAACCTTTCCACTCTACTTGCAACTACTCCTTCCTCTCGTCTTTCCCTTCTTCTATTCCTCCATCGTACTTGAAATCTAATTCTGGCCACCACCAAGTAATGGTCAGAAAGTCCACTCCCCCAACCTCTATAAACTCTTGCATCCATTACACATCTTCGCATCCTTTCATCCACACACACATAATCAATCATTGCCTTCCTTTCATTCAGTTCGCCACCCACCCTTCTCATCACTCGCCATGTATACCTGTGGATCATTTTATGCCTGAAGAGGGTATTGGCTATCACCAACCCCCTCCCAGCACAAATGTCCACTAACGCACTCCCATTCTCATCTGTCTCAGCAGGCACACCCCACTCACCAACTATTCCATCCACCTTCACATTCCCAACTTTACCATTCATATCACCAATCAAAAACACTCTTTCATTCCTTCCAAACTTTTCCATGCACACTTCTACATTTGTCCAGAACTCTTCTCTCATTCTTCTAGCATGATCTTGTGTTGGCGCATACACATACACAATCGCTCACATTTGTATTCCAACTTTCAATTTTACCCACACAATCCTTGACCCAACTGATCCATACTGTCTTATGCTCCTCTTCCATCTTTTACTCACAACTATACATACTCCTTCCTTTGCCCTCTCATTCTCATCTATTCCTGCACATATACCCCATCCATACTCCCATTCTCTCACATTTTCTCCTCTCCATTTTGTTTCAGTTATTCCACATACATCCACTTTCGCACCTTCAAGCACCTGGACAATCTCTCTCTCTTTCACCTCATCATTCGCTCTCTCTCTCTCTCTCTCTCTCTCTCTCTCTGTCTATATATATATATATATATATATATATATATATATAGAGAGAGAGAGAGAGAGAGAGAGAGAGAGAGAGAGAGAGATTTATATATATATACTGTATATATATATATATATATATATATATATATATATATATATATATATATTGTATATATTTATTATTTATTTTCAACTTTTTTTCCACACCACCTATGAGGTAAAAGTCTAGGCGCGTTATATTTTCAAGAGGTTTCCCCTGTAGGCCTAATCCTCTCTCTGATCTTTAATCATAATCTTCTTCGTCATCAGAACTTTCTGTTATATTGACGACGAATGACTCTACAAAATGTTCAGCTGCTATGTCTTGTTGTGCATCTTCATCTTGTACTTGTTCGGCATGTCGCACTACTTCCATCCAACTTTGTGGTGTGATAAGACTCAGAGCCTCTTTGACAAGAACTTTAAGGTTAGCCATTTTAAAGGTGTTCTTCTTGGCTATATGAGTCTTCACCTGAGCCCAAATGAGCTCAATCGAGTTATATTGACAGTGGTATGGTGGTAATCTCAAAACCCGATGCCCTGCTTCTTCCGCAATCTTGTTGATTACGTAGGTTGTGGTGATATCCAACTTCTTGGCAAGCTCATGCAGCTCTGCTTTAGATAAGTTGTCTTGGGGCTGCACTCCCTTCTTTATCAGCCAGTCCCGCAAGTCCGATTTTCTCCATGATGAAGTAGGAATTTTTTCAAGCTTGACAGAATGATTGGAAGCGTTATCCATCACGATTGCCGAGTTTGGTGAAATGTTTGGAAGCAACTGATTCCTGAACCATTCCTCAAGAAGTGTTGAGTTCATCTGGTTATGATAATCCCTGTCGTTTTTGGCTTGGAACACTAACTCGACATTGTCTACAAAGCCATTTTTCGTTCCAGCATGAAGAATGATCAGACGACTTCCTTTTCCTGTTGGCTGTCGTACTCCAGTGGCTTGTGGTGATGTGGTGTCTGTCCAACATTTTCCAACCATGTAATTTTGGTTCACCCAAGTCTCGTCCAAACACGATATTACGGGAGGACTGTCTTACTGGCTTTATTTCTCGCAAAAACTTTGTGCGAGCAGCCACAACATCATTCCTCTCCATAAGGAATTTGCAGCCATTAACCTTGGCATATTTGAAGCCAATCTCCTGCAGAATCTTGTGAAGGGAGGTTATGCCGCCACTGAGGGATATTTTTGCCTTAAGGTCTTCTTGAATTCTTTGCAGTTGGGATTTCATGCCTTTCATAAAATCCTAAGACTATTCTTCTTATTGCACTTTTATCAAAATCGTCAAGACTCGTAACAGGTGCAGCACATTTCCTCTTCCGTGGTGATAAAAACATAGGCCGTTCTGGTGACGTCAGTGTCCATTTCAAGCAAATTCGCTGAACTGTTTTCTCGGAAACGTTGGTGGCTTTTGCAGTGCGAGCAGATGCTTTTGAAGGCAGGATTATAAATCCATTACAAGCCTTTTCTTCTGAGAAATACTTGTTAACATTGTATATCAACTCCTTTTCCCTGGTATGCAGCACTCTCGAGCGGGAGCAGGTGGGAGTTGTGGGACCTTCCATCCTGGGTGGTGGCTAGACAGGGAGTGACCCTGGGTCCCTAGCCGACCTCGGCGTGGCAACATGGGAAAAAAGCACCGCCAAGTGTCATAGAATTCATTCAAATCGTTGTTATAATTCTAAAAAGTGATACTCAATGTACTATATAGCTTCCTTTACTATATACAGAATATAAAAAACAATTTCAAATAGCACATAGATGGGAAATAAGAGAGAGAGAGGCATGTACTACGGTTGATTTGGCAGCATCCCTAGAGGTGATTCACCAGGTGGGCCCCACCCTGAACGGACTTCTTGCGGTGAAAGGACTTTAATGTGACGCGGCACATCAGTGTGCCGCGAAGCATCCGTAGGTGTGCCGCAGGAGTTTAAAAATCATTTGGGCAGCATTTTAAAAATTAGCATTTGGATACGTTTTGACATCAATGGTAGTTTTATGGAGCGCATTAAACTCATGTTTTTTCAATGTTGCAATGAAAAAATAAACGTGTTGTTCATTAAAGGCCCAAATGATAGCTTTAAATTCTCTCCTGAATTCCGCAGTGTAAAAACGCAAATATGCACAACACTTTCAAATTCTTTCGAAAACCATGACAAGCAATATACTTTTGGCTTTAAAATCAATAAATTATTATTATTATTATTTTTTTAATTATGAACACACTCTTACCATTCATTTTCTTTTAAATGATCAAATCTATCCTTAAATTTTTTTTTTCTTTATGCGAGGAAGAAGGAACCAAAGGCCATGAGCCCGCAGTTTAACAGTTCCCTCCAAGAGAAAAACAAAATACAATAGAGAGCCAAATTCAAGATCCGATCATTTTGCGATGCCTGGACACACTGCGTTTGAAAGACTGGAGATCATAGGCAGCAGGAAATACAGACAGAGGGAGACAGTTCCAGAGCTGACCTGTTGCATAAATGAAAGACTGGGAGTAACGGTTAACTCTTGCATTAGAGAATTGGACAGAAAAGGGATGAGAGTTTGCTGCCAGACGGGTGCTATGCGCCCGTCGTAGAGGTGGAGGAATGCAAGCAGACAGTTCAGAGGAGCAGTGACCATTAAAGTAGCGATAGAAAAGAGATAAAGATGCAACAGTGCAGCGAAGAGACAGAGGTTGAAGGGAGTCAGTAAGAGGAGGAGAGTTAATGAGATGAAAAGCCTTTGACTCCACCCTATTGAGAAGAGCTGTATGTGGGGAGCCGCCCCACACATGAGAGTTGTACTCCACACAGGGGCAGATAAAACCCCTGTATAGAGTTAACAATTGTGCAGGGGTAAAAAAAAAGCGGAGTCGGCTTAGCACATCCAATCTCTTGGAAGCAGATTTTACAAGAGATGTAATATGATCTTTCCAAGATAAGTCCCGAGTAAATGAAACCCCAAGCATGTTCAAGGATGATGCAGGATTAAGCTGAATATTATTAAACATTAGTGGGTATACCTGTGGAAGATTTTGTCGGGTTGATAGGTGTAAGAACTGAGTCTTAGATGCATTAAAGACAACTATATTATTTTTACCCTAGTCAGAGATACGAGCCAAGTCAGACATTAGGTGTGCCATAGCCTCAATCGGTGGCTCAATCGGTAGAGAGGTGGCCTGCAGTCCTAACGGACCCAGGTTCGAATCCCGGCTGGGGCAGGGAACAGTTTAAGGATTTGAATTTCATTAAATCAGGCTTTACTGATCTACCAGAAGACCCGCCGACATGTCGTAAAAATACCCCCACTAATACCAATACACCAGTCCTGTATGAGACAGCCCTAGCATGTATTCAATATGGACGGTGGGTGTTAGCACCGAAGTGGTGACATGTAGAGGTGTATGGTATGCAGAAGGACTGCTGGGCCTTGATAGCAGGCTGTGAAGCCTATGCCCAGAGTCGGACACAAAAAAAAAAAAAAAAAAAAAAAAAAAGATGGGCGTTGCGGGAACCGAATGGAAAGGTGAAGGGTGGAGTCATCAGCGTATGAGTGGATAGGGTTAGATGTACAGCTTAGAAGATCATTGATGAATAAAAGGAAGAGAGTTGGTGATAGGACAGAGCCCTGAGGAACACCACTGTTGATAGATCTAGTAGACGATGGCCGTCTACAACAGCGGTTATAGAACGACCAGAAAGGAAGCTAGCGATGAAGGCACAGATAGAAGGATAGAAACCGTAGGAGGGCAGTTTGGAAATTAAAGATTTATGCCAGACTCGATCGAAAGCCTTTGAGATGTCAAGTGCAATGGCAAAGCTTTCGCTAAAGTCCCGAAAGGAGGATGACCAGGAGTCTGAAAGGTAGGTGAGAAGATCGCCAGTGGAGCGTCCCTGACGGAACCCATACTGACGATCGGAAAGGAGGTTGTGATAGGAAAGATGCCTTAAGATTTTTCTATTAAGAATTGACTCGAAAACTTTTGAAATACAGGACGTTAAAGCAATTGGACGATAGTTGGAGGGTTGGGAGTGGTCACCCTTCTTTGGGACTGGCTGAATGAGAGCAAACTTCCAGCAAGAAGGAAAGGTACAAGTTGACAGACAAAGGCGAAAGAGTTTGCCTAGGCAGGGTGTAAGCACAGAAGCACAGTTCTTGAGAACAACAGGAGGGACCCCATCAGGCCCATATGCCTTGTTAGTACAGAGGCACGTGATGGCAGAAAATACATCAAATGAAGAAATTTTAATGTCAGCCATGAGGAAGTCAGAGGGGGAAGTGATGGAGGAACAGCACCAGAATCGTCTAAGGTGGAATTGGAGGAGAAAGTCTGTGCGAAGAGATCTGCTTTATCAGTAGAAGAAATCGTTATGGAGCCATCAGAGTAGAAAAGAGGAGGGAAGGATGATGAGGTAAAGTTGTTAGAAAGATTTTTGGCAAGGTGCCAGAAGGAGAGGGAAGAATTCGAGTTGGAGAGTTGAGAGCATTTAGTATGAATGTAATTAATTTTAGTAGAGTGAAGAACAGACTTAGCACGATTCCGGGCAGAAACGTAAAGATGATGTGATTCAGGGGTGGGTTGGCTCCAGTACCTTTTGTAGGCCCTCTCCTTGTTGCGGACAGCATGATTAAACCAAGGCTTTCTTGCGTTAGTCAAAGGATATGAGAAAGGAATGTATGCTTCCATGCCCGAGAGAATAACCTCCGTAATGCGCAAGGCACACCCAGTTGGCTCCCAGCCATGCAAGCAATAATCATTCCAGGGAAAATCAAAGAAGTACTGCCTGAGGGCCTCCCAGTCCGCGGCTCCAAAATGCCACAGTCGACGTTTCGCTGGAGGGTCCACAGGCCGTACTGGAGTGATAGGACAGATTAAGTTAATAAGGTTGTGATTGGAGGAGCCCAACGGAGAGAAAAGATTAGCAGAGTAAGCAGAAGGATTAGTTGTGAGGAAGAGGTCAAGTATGTTGGAGCTCTCTCCAAGGCGGTCAGGGATATGGGTAGGGTGCTGTACAAGCTGCTCTAGGTCATTAAGGATAGAAAAGATGTAGGCTTGTTCACCAGGTGGATCCGTGAAAGGAGAGGAGAGCCAAAGGTGGTGGTGAACATTGAAATCTCCAAGAATGGAGATTTCAGAGAAAGGAGAAATGGATAGAATGTGTTCCATCGTAGAAGTAAGATAGTCGAAGAATTTTTGGTAGTCAGTAGAATTAGGGGATAAGTAAACAGCACAGATATATTTAGTCAGAGAATGACAGGAAAGCCGAAGCCAGAGTGTGGAGAATTCAGAAGAATCAAGTTCAGGAACACGAGAGCAAGATAAGTCGTTGCGTATGTATACACAACAGCCGCCTTTGGCTTTGAAATGAGTATAGAGAAAGTAGGAGCATACAGAAAAGGGTTTGCTGTCAGTTGCCTCAGACAGCTGAGTCTCTGATAGAAAAAGAAGGTGAGGTTTAGAGGAGGAGAGGTGGTGCTCAACAGAGCGAAAGTTAGAGGAAAGGCCGCGAATGTTGCAGAAATGAAGAAGAAGAGAGTCAGACAGTGGTTCCAGGCACCTCGAGTCGTCACCGGGGGAGGGGCAGATGGTGGGGGCATTTATGATCCCCCCCCCCCCTGGGGACTCCGAGGCTTGATGAATCGACGCCATTTTTGGTGAATTTGGAATAGGAAGTGTAGTGTGTACTGTGCATGTAGTTTGGTGAAGATAGTTAGAGAAATTTGTACTGATGGTTTGCCTCGAACATTTTAGTCCCTGGCTCACTGTGCTATGAGATGAAAAAGGTTGAAATTCACTGGGATAGGGGAAGGAAGATGGGTTAGAAGGATGCGAAATGTGAGAGGAGGAACAGTAGCAAAAATTAAATCGTCTGGCAGTACCGTGACAATAATAAACCGTCTGACGGTGGAAGGAATATAATGAGTCTGAACGACAAGAATTAAATCAAATTAAGAAGGACAAAATGGAAAGAAAACTGCGTAGGATAAAGGGAAACAGAAACGAGGAGAAGAAAACAATAACATTGAGGATGAAAAAGGGTCGATGAATAGAAACAAAATAAACGAGGAAAAAGGGAAACAAAAATAGGAGAGATGGAGATGGAAAAAAAAATATAAATAATGAAGAACGAAAGTGAAAAGAATGTGCAAGACGGGCTGGGATCGTGGAGGTTGGCAAAACAAAGCTGTGATAAGTACTCCCTGTGAAGATGGATGTTGTAAGTTGGATGGTATGATTGAGGTGAAGGATTAACTCGTAATTTTCTCTTGGAATAAGAGGACAGTAATCAACTGTCGTTTTCATACACTTGACTCCTTGAGACAGAAAGAGAGAGAGAGAGAGAGAGAGAGAGAGAGAGAGAGAGAGAGAGAGAGAGAGAGAGAGAGAGAGAGAGAGATTAATATTAAATAAAATAAAAAACGCTAGCATGCAGCCTAACATAGGGAGCAAGGTTAACCTATTTAATTGGGGACATACTTTTGACTTTAATCGTTTTATTACCATACGATTTTCTTCAGCTTAGGGGTGACTTACAGGTAGTTTTAATTTATCCCTTCATTACACAGCTCTCATGAAGCCCAGTAATATTGTCTCAGGATAGGAGGAGCAATTCAATAAAGTATGTCAAAGAATTCAGTGGGTTAAGCTACCATGGGCCAGGAGACCGACTTACTTCCCTTGTAAAATTTTACTCGACAGTAAAAATATCCAGTCTTGAAGGTTCGAACCGTCGCGCATATAAAGCAGGTAAACAAGCAATAACACACAATCCTATATTTCTCCCTTTGGACTTTAGATGATGCGTAGCGTAGGAAGGTTCGATGTTAATTGCAGCAGTCCAGATCACCTATGCACCAGGAGACCACCCTATATCCCTGGGAGCATGTCCATGACAGGAAAACTTCTAGCCACTCCTCGGATTTCCCTTACCCTCCTTCCCAAGACTGGTGCAAGTACTGTATATATATATATATATATATATATATATATATATATATATATATATATATATATATATATATATATATATATATATATATATATCCATCCATCATCCAATCCTACATTGCCCCATGAGGAGTGTAGGAGCCCGGGGCTAAGCAGTTTGTCCCGACATTTAAGATGACAGTGACCAGCCTCACTCATCCCTGAGTGACATTACATGAGCAATCAACCCCAACCACCCCTTGGATATAAACCTTCAACGGCTCAATCCGATTGGAATGCAATAATTACCCACTAATCCACCAGGCGCCAATATTTGGTTATATGGTTACCTCCCAGCGTAGTAAATCGTTTCCTGGTGTACAGGAAACCAAGGCCAATAAGACTAGTCTTATTGGCCTTGCAGGAAAGCATTTGGCTTGACACTCAGGGTAGAGTCACCCACAGGCAGAAGGAAGAGGAAAGAATGAAGGAAAGAAAGACAGAAGAGGGGCTGTAAAGTCACCCGTAGGCAGAAGGACAAGGAAAGAATGCAGGAAGAAAGACGGAAGAGGATGGAAGGAAAGAAGGATGGTGGAGAGGAAAGGGCAGACACCCGACAGCAGCACTACATCGAGTGAGTGGATGGTGAGAGCCCCCACCTACCACAAATTATATATATATATATATATATATATATATATATATATATATATATATATATATATATATATATATATATATATATATATATATATATATATACTGTACAGAATATACTATATATATATATCATCATCATCCGGACCTCCTTTCCCACCCAAGGGCAGGGTGAGGAGTAGCAATGTCCAGACAGCCCAAATTTGCCCAATCCAATGGGCCACGCTTCCAATCAATCATCATTCAAGCCCCCGGAATCCTGGCTCTATCAGATATGCCATAAACATTCACCACGTTCTGTAGCTTCACATAATCGTATCCGATTGAGTCAATCCGGACGCTGCCACGTTAAAAAGGGGTGCCAAAATCCCTGATCATGCACTTTTCATCACAACATTCATCCAGCCAGCTCGATCCCTTGTCCGTTTCCTAGCCTCACCGACTTCCAAACCTCTCTTCCTCACACAATCATCCACCATATCTCTCCACCTTCTCCTTGGCCTACCTCGCCTCCTCCCTCCTTCAAATTAGCTCAGATATACCTTTTTCACCACTCTATTGTTATCCATTCTCTCCACATGACCATACCATCTCAGTACACTCTCCTCGATTCTGGTGTCCACCGACTTCCTCACTCCACACCTTTCACACGAATCACGCTATTTCGTGTCCTATCCACCCTCTGTACTACACATACATTCCTCAGCAGTCCCATCTCCACTGCTCTTACTCTTGACTTTTCATTTTCATGCCACATCATAGTCTCAGATCCATATGTTAAAGTTGGCACTAACACTCCTTCATATAAGCCTCGTGCAGCTGCAACACCCAGCTTTTGTTTCCACCAGCTACTCTTCTTCCTTGTGTCACTCTACTTTCAACTTCTTTTGCACATTTTCTTCTCTTTTCTATCACTGTACCCAGGTATTTGAACTCTGACCAGTTCCAGTCTCTCCCCATTCACTGTAACATCACACTGGGAGTCACCTTCTGTCTCAGTAACCATCACTTTACTCCTATCTACATTTACTCTCAAGGCACGACGCTCACAGACATCAGCATAACTCTGCACTAGCCTACGAAGTTCTTGTCCGGTACTTGCAAGCAGTGCTGCATCATCACCATACAGCAAATTTGAGATGTTTCATCCATCACCATTCATTACCAACGCCATCCCTCTATCCATAGCTCGTGTTTTTACTTCTCTCATCACCCCATCCATGTATGTACTGAACAACCATGGTGACATCACACAACCTTGTCACAAACCCACACCTATCGTGAACCATTTACTTAGATGCCCATTAACCCTTACACATGCTTTGCTAACATCATAAAAACTCTTGACAGCACCTAACAGCTTACCATCTACTGTACACCGTACATGCACAAAACTTTCCACAATCCCTCTCTGTCTATTTTGTCGTATGCTTTTTCCAGATCCATGAATGCCATAAACACTTGATGGTCTTTCTCACAAGCCTTCTATGCTATCTGTCTCACCACAAATACTTGATCCACACATCCCCTTGTACTCCTAAATCCACCCTGTTCATCACTCACTAGGACTTCTGACACCTCTCTTACTTTCTGTATAATAATTCTTCCACATACTTTCCCTACCACATTCAATAAACTTATGCCACGATAATTCTTCCACTCACTTCGCTCACCTTTATTTTTGCACAGGAATACAATTACAGCCTTTTTCCACTCTGCAGGCACAGTTTCACTCATCCATGCCTTCTTACATATCTCCAAGTGGTGAATATGTTCAAGATTGCAAGATATGCAGTGATAGCATTGTGTGAAATGAAGATGAAAGGGTGCGAAGTGGAGGAGTGGGAGGGTGTGAAATGTGTATGGTCAAGAATGAATGGGCGAGGAAGATGTAAGGAAGGAGTTGCTTTGTTGATGAACGAGGCGTGGCAGAATGGAATGAGAGACTACAGATGTGTCAGCTCGAGGTGTATGTATGTCTGAGAAGGTGAAATGGCAGTGGTTGTAGCATATGCACCGTGTGAGGACAGGAGTGAGAGAGAGAAAGATTTTGGGATGAGCTGGATGAAGTAGTGGGAGAAATGCCCAGGAGCTACAAGGTAATCATAATGGGAGATATGAATGGAAGAGTAGACACTGGTCCTGAGGATGATATAATGGGTTGTTATGGAGTACCAGGAGAAAATAATAATGGGAAGCGACAAAAGGAAGTATGTCAGGAGAGGAGGTTGTGCATTCGTAACTTGTATTTCAAGCACAAAGATGTACATTAATATACATGGTATAGAGGAAATGGGGAACGTGCTGAAAAAGCCTGATTGATTACGTGCTCGCAGAGAGGTCGATGATGGGAATGGTTGCTGATACAAGGGCCGTGAAAGGAGGATGTGGAGGTCTGTCAGATCACTTGATTGTGGTATGCAAGATCATGCTGAGAGGAGTGAGGTGGATCAGGATAGAGGAGCAGTCAGGGAGAAAGACTGAAAGTTGAGAAGTTGAGGATCAAAGAAATGGCAGATGATTACAGGACCAAAGTAGAGGAGGAGTTAGAATCAGTGAACTGGAATGAAATGGATCTGGACAGCCTATGGAATGCATACAGGGATTGCTTGGTTAGGAATGCTAAAGTGTTGTGTGGTGTGGCAAGAGTAACAACAAAGAAGAAAGGTACGGCATAGTGGGATGAGAAAGTTAAGAGAGCAGTGGAGGAAAAGAGGAAGAAGTGGCTAAAGTTGTTACAGGATAGGGGTTCAGTTGAATTAAGAACTGAGTATACTGAGAGCAAGATGCACGTAAAGAGACTACTGAAGAGGAAAAAGAAGGCGGTAAATGATGATCTGGGATGAAAAATGAATGTTGAACTATTCTGAAAACAGGAAGTTATTCTGGAAAGAGGTGTGGAAATGTAGAAGTGAAAGTGGAAAGAAGTGTGATGATGTGAAGGATGCAGGTGGTGGATTATTAACCCATGGAGATGAAGTAAGGACCAGATGGAAAGAATATTTTGAAAGCCTGATGAAGGGGAATAGAGAGAGCAGAGCGGCTGTAAACATAATTGATTTTGGGGGTGTCCAGAGGAGGAATGCAGTGCCAGGAGACGTGACACTTGCACAGCTGAAGAGTGCTGTGATGCAACTGAAAAATGGGAAAGTAGCTGGGGTTAATGAGGTGAATGCAAAGATGCTTAAGTGTAGTGGAGAGAGTGGAATGAAGTGCTTGTATATATATATATATATATATATATATATATATATATATATATATATATATATATATATATATACCTAGGCTGCTTCCACCAAGGAAAGGAAGGTAGCCGAGACAGGATGACACACTCCCCAATTACTCATCCATTCAAACACATTCATTCGCATCTTAGCCCCAAGGGGAGAACGGACAGATCCTCACCGTACCACACCGCACACGGGTCAACTGCGCAATGCAATCAGTGACATCCGCAGCAGGGCCCGACAGCAGAGCTGGTTTACCCCTGCCACATCATAACAGACCCATCCCCTTACCCGCACCTGACCTGACTAGCTGATCAGACCAAATGCGGAAGAATATCCCCTCAGGGCTGCGTCATCACTTATTCATTCACAATTTCTCTCCATTTATTTCTGTCACGCACAGCCACTCTTCCTTGCTCAACAGACATCCCTCTCGCATCCAGTGCTCTCTTCACACTGTCCATCCATCCTATTCATGGTCTTCCTCTCAGCCTTACACCTCTCACATCAGACCTAGTTATCTTTTTCACCAATTGCTCATTATCCATTCTCTCCATATGCCCAAACCATCGCAACACCCTCTGCTCAACTCTACCAGCCATCTCCCGAACAACTCCAGTTGTCCTTCGCACTTCATTATTTCGCACTCGATCCATACGCATCACTCCACACATACTCCTCAGACACCTCATCTCCATTACATTCAAACTTTTCCTCTCTGCTACACCCATATTCCATGTTTCAGCCCCATATAACGCAGTCGGTACCACAACACCCTCATACAACCTTCTCTTTACATCCATTCTAAGCGAACGACATCTAAACACTTTTTTCATTCCTCCCAGCACCTTTCCTTCTTCATTTATTCTAAACTTCACTTCTGCATCTATTCTTCCATCCACAGCAACATGTGATCCTAGATATTTAAAACACTCTACCTCCTCAAGCAACTCGCCATTCAAAGCTATATTCATCCCCCTACCATCTACCAACCTCGTACACTTCATCACTTTACTCTTATTCTCATTTACTTTCAATTTCCTCCTTTCACACACCCTTCCAAACTCCTCTACCAACTGTCTCAATCTCTCCCCTGAATCAGCAACCAGTGCAGTATCATCTGCAAACAGCAGCTGCTTCAGATTCCACTCTCCACCATCAACATTCACCAGACTCAGACCTCCACCTAAAACTCTTGCATTCACCTCCCTTACAACACCATCCATGTAAATATTAAACAACCAAGGCGACAACACACATCCCTGTCGCAGCCCCACTCTCACAGGAAACCAGTCACTCACAGCATCTCCCACTCTTACACACGCTCTATTGTTTACATAAAAACTTTTCACCCCTTTTAGTAACCTACCATCAAGTCCATACAATCTTAAAACAGTCCACAAAGCCTCCCTATCAATTCTATCATACGCTTTCTCTAAATCCATGAATGCCCAAAACACATCCTTGCCTTTCACTAAATACTTTTCACACACTTGTCTCACAGCAAACACCTGATCCACGCGTCCCCGCCCTCTCCTAAAGCCACACTGCTCATCACCAATCACTCCCTCTGTACCCTCTCTAACACTCATAATTAACACTCTACCATAAACCTTACCTACAACACTCAACAGACTTATACCCCTAAAGCTAGTACATTCATACTTATCACCACTGCCTTTATACAACGGGACCACACAAGCACTTGCCCAGTCAATTGGCACCATACCTTTCACAAAGCACACATTCAACAATCTTACTAACCAGTCAACAATGGTCACTCCACCACCTTTCAGGCATTCCACAGCACACCCGTCCATACCTGCAGCTTTCCCTGTTTTCATCTCCTTTACTGCCTTCTCCACTTCCTCCTTCGTGATCAAAGAATCATTTAACACTCCCAATACATTTATTCCTTGCACCCTTTCATCTGCCACAATCTCAGCCACCCTTTCCTCCTCTACATTTAACAATCTTTCAAAATACTCTGCCCATCTCTTCCTTACTGCATCCATCTCAATCAACATCCTTCCATCCTCTGCTTTTACTCATTCTTCCTTCCCAGACTCTCCCTTTCGCACTCTTTTCATCTCCTTCCAAAACATTTTCTTATTCTGTTGAAAATTCTCTGTAAGCTGCCTACCCCACCTCTCATCTGCTGCCACTTTAGCATCATGCACAGCCCTTCTCGCCCTATTCCTCTTTTCCTTATACCTTACATATGACATCTCATCCTTCCTCTGCAGCCACACTTCATATGCACGTCTGTTCTCAGCCACAGCCATACTTACTTCCTCGCACCACCATTCACTTCCTTTTCTTACACCACCACCCACACGTCTCACACCACACACCTCTTCTGCATGCCCCACCACAGCACTCTTAACCCTTTAACCGCGGGCATTGTTTTGCCCTGACTGTCCTCTCCCGCGGGGGTTTCAGCCAAATGTAAACACACCTTTAAACCTTAATAACTCTGCACAGAATAAAGCTAGAGAAAAAAATAAGGTACCATTAGAAAGTACTAACCTTCAGCTTTCCATTGATGTAGGTTTCATGACTTTGTTGAGTTTCACAGGACGGGCAGTGCCTTTAGAAGTGAGGGGTGTAAAATCACAATTTTACGCCCCACACACCAGTACCAAATGCCAACCACTCTCTGATAATAGTACTATAAACATACATGAACACTGCACATACGATAAACACCCACTCTGTGTTCACTGAGTAGGTAAAAGGCACTGTAATTGCCCGCACTTCACTGCGGCATCACCTGCTCACTGACGTTTGGTTAGCGGCGATGTTTTCATTATTTCTAATTTCTAATACTATTTTACATATAATCTGGGCAATATACATCATATTTACACTGCACTTATTACTGTATTGCGTCACTGTCGCATCACAGAATTACACAAGTGCCGCAGATTGTCTTATTACAATATCACTTATTATACTGGCCAATATTTACATTTTTTTCTAGGCAAAATATCCCTTATTACTACATTATCCATTATACAATTATTGGTAAAGCACGTCACTGTCGCATCACTGTATATCACTGTCATTTTCAGTATTTACTCAGAGAGTGGTACTCGGCAAAGCACGGAGTCACACAAAGAGCGACTTGGCATTCCTGGCACTGGTGTGTGCTCATTTTTCTCATCCGAGGCCTCCGTGTGGTGTAATGGCAAACTCTCCAGCGGCCCTGTGACAACCTGCCACCTGTGGTAAGAGGCAATTTCACAAGCTGGTGCCGGCTCATGTAATTGCGGCACTCAAGACGGTCAGGTTGTGTGTCAGAGTGTCGCCTCGGGATCAATGCCGTCACCTGACCAAATCGTGCAAGCAGCTGCTGCACAACAGTCTTGGAGAACTGTCTCAGGGATGGTTCCCTTATGCCCCCGACTTGTGTCTTGTAGAGGAGGAAGGCGTTGAGCATGCACATATCGAGCATGTGCAGGCAAGCCTTCCTGTACCATCAGGTGTTTCTCCAGAGACAGTCAATTTCACCAATCATCATATCAGACTTATCAACAAGTCTCATGTTGACATTGTAATCAATGACGGCATCGGGCTTCATGATTGGCTCTCCCGTCCTGTAGCTGACCTTCCCAGTTCTCTGCAATTCCCCATTGTGGATGGTGCTGATCATATTCACGACCTTCTTGTCATGCCACCTGATCGCCAGAAGCTTGTCTGACTTCTTCAGGTGCACATCTCCCTTGGATGAGGATGATGCTTCTGGGAAACTTGGCCACTCTTTCCTATAGCTCCGTACAGTGCCAACAGTGCCAATGCCGTGTTCAGCCAGGTATTTGGAGAGTTTCGGTGCTGTGTAATAATTGTCTGTGTACAGCACATGATTCCCACCAAAATACCTCTCCATCAGCACTTTTACAACGGAGCCAGAGAAGCCAAGGGGGTCTTTCCTGTCCACATCCATTGTGCTTGCAGAGTAGATCATGAAATCAAGGATATACCCCGTCTCACAGTCACACAGCACAAAGAACTTTATCCCAAAGCGGTGGCGTTTGCTGGGGATGTACTGCATGAATTTGAGACGTCCTCTGAACAATACCAGGGATTCATCTATGACGACTTTTTGCATAGGACGGAAAAATCGCATAAATCGATCCCTAATCCTGTTGAGAAAATCCCTCACTTTCCACAAAGGGTCAGTTTGGGATGGGTTTCCATTGTCAGCGAAGTGCAGGTATCCTAGCAGCTGTCGGAACCGATCTCGTGACATATACTTCCCGAATGTTGGGATAGAAGTAATGTCATCCACGAGCCAGTACTCCTGCAACTCATGTCTCTTGATATGGGGCATCAAGAACATCAGTGCAAAGAACACATACAGCTCTCTGATCCCGACAGGCAACCACGACACTTGCTTTGGTGAGCCAATAGGTCCCAGCCCTTCTGCTGCACACTGAGCTGCATACCTATTGGTCTCATTGCTGACAAACTGCATGATTTCGTCATTCATGAAGGCCAGGAAGTAGTCAACAAAATTATCTCCTTCGTTGCATGGAAAGGCAGGCTGTATTCCCGCATTTGTCATGTCAAACGGCGGATTGTGTGGCTGAAAATCTGCACCGTCAGACCAAACAAATGCATCCACTTTCCCTGTGCGTGGTTCAGTGGAAGTGGCAGGTCGCATTGCACTCGTTTCCCCGTGAGAAGGAGCTGAGGAGGAGGCAATGGGTGAGGCAGGAGGCGAGCGGGAGGGGGTGAGGCAGGAGGTGAGCGGGAGGGGGGTGAGTGCGGGGGTGGTGAGTGGGGGGGTGGCAAGGGTGAGGGAGCTGGGCGGGGGACAGGCGGGGGGGTTACTGACCTGGTGTGTGGTGAAATCTGACCCTTTCTTCCCCGCTTATCACCTCGCTTATCACCCAGCTTTGCCCTCCAACTGCCACGCATCCCCTTTGTTCTAGGCCGGCCTGCCCTGCTTACCCTGCCTGCACGGCCTGCACAGCCTGCCTTCCCTAACTGTGCAGGCTCTGGGAATTCATATTCCTCAAATGATGTAGACTGAGGAGAGGGCACGGCAGAAGATGAAGAAGATGTGAGGGCAATAGTGCTAGGGGAACGGGAAAGTGGTGGGAAATGCTTGCTAGGGCCTGGTGTAGGAGACGTAAGTCTGCGCTTCACTCCCTTCCCAC
This sequence comes from Coenobita brevimanus, assembly GCF_032717465.1. Lineage (NCBI taxonomy): Eukaryota > Metazoa > Arthropoda > Malacostraca > Decapoda > Coenobitidae > Coenobita > Coenobita brevimanus. The sequence goes on from NC_136977.1 coordinate 34,166,793, forward strand.
GTGCAACACCAATTTTCCCCATAGGCGCCTTCCCTTTCCCAGAGTAAGTTGGGGGCGGTGGGGGGGAAACTACACGTTCACTTTCATCACTGTCACTGTCAATGCTAAAGGATTCACCACCAATCACTGCAAAATCATCACTACTTGCTGTAAGTGTATCACTCTCACTGCCACAATCCAGAGTAGTACTTACAGTTTTGTCCAGCTCTGTTCTAATTTCTGGAGTGCTCAACCCTTTCTGCCTCGCCGTTGGGAGTTCCTTCCTCGGTGTAGAGGTCGAAGGCACACTAGCACTAATAACTGCGAGGAGGAAGCGAGCGACGATGAGTCGGGATGGAGCGCCATTATCACACACAGAGCTGGACAGATACTGAGTGATGCGAGTCAGGGCAGGGGTCGGGGGGGCCCCCTCGGGGTGGGAGGAGGATGGTGTGGGATGGCTGGCGTGAAAGAACTCAACAGCTACTCTAGCGTGAGACAAATTGCGCACAGGAAAAACGCGCGGTGTTCAAAATATTCACGAACATTCCAGAATGACACCCGCGGTTTGGTCCAGTTTTGTCGATGTCATTCTGGAATGACACCCGTGGTTAAACGGTTAAACAACTGCCATTCCTCCTCTACACTGCCATTTTCCTGATCTTTCAGTGCGTTCCACTCATCTTTCAATTTCTCCTGATACTCTATCTTTTTCTCTCTTTTATCCAACTCACTCACTTTCAAAACCTCCCTGCCACACCTAACCCTCCCAGTTCTTACCCATCTCTTACCTACTCTTAACTTTCCCTCCACCAGGTAGTGGTCAGACATACCTCCACCCTCCCCTCTCAGAACTATCACATCCAACAATATATATATATATATATATATATATATATATATATATATATATATATATATATATATATATATATATATACAGTAATTATAAATATAATTTTTTTCTCTGTCTCTCTCTCTCTCTATATATATAGTTATTATATATCTATCTATCTATATCTATCTATCTATCTATCTATATATATATATCTATCTATCTATCTATCTATATATATATATATATATATATATATATATATATATATATATATATATATATATATATATATATATATATATATAATCATGGGCTCTGGCACTCTGCATGGGGCAATGTGGGATTAGATGATGGATGATATATATATATATATATATATATATATATATATATATATATAATCATGGGCTCCGGCACTCTGCATGGGGCAATGTGGGATTAGATGATGGATGATAAATATATATATATATATATATATATATATATGGTAGAGTGTTTTTCGTACATGGGTGAACCAGGGTTCGCACCCGGCCAGGGTAATAAACTTTGGGAGTGTTCACCCGGCCACGTACTACTTTGGTGGACACAAGGGGTGCTGTGGTTGAACCAATGTCGCCTGCTATAAAGTATTCTTGCACCCAGTCGGTTTGTGCGGGCCGATTACATTTGGTTCACAGACTACACACACATCCAAAGCCACTACAACATTACAGTTACACTTACAAGCACTTCTCACCCTACATACAATCTCTACTAGACAGCCTGAGCCACTTGGTAGAGATACATTGGCTGTATCATCCCCACTTCGGTCGAGATAGGCTGGTCCTGCAGTGGTTACTCAAACGGCTGATGATGATTATATATATATATATATATATATATATATATATATATATATATATATATATATATATATATATATATGAAGCAAAATATGAAAAAAAAGAAGCGGTGCCTAGGCACAGCAAACCCATCCCCAGCAGTCATTTTAGTGATGACGTATGAACACAACAGGATCTCTAGTCAAAGATGTCATATAACAAATTTGGAGTTAATCGGTAAAAATTGACGATTTTATGCCCGTTTGACATGTTAGGCCCAACCCACCTGACAATGAACCCCCTTCCGCTAGCTAGGCGGGGTGGCCCCTCCGATGTACAGTACAGTAATGACGTGTGCTATGGGATGCAGACGTGAAAGATGCATCTTTAGGTTTAGGTTTCATGTCGATATGAAGATTCTGAAAGGAATTATGGAGAAATAAGAAATTATTATTATTTTTTTTTTTTGCCTATAACCTGGGTCTTGGCCCAATTTGGCCAAAAATTTAATTAGGTTATCAAAAGGTCATAGCCCTTCATCCATGTCCTTTTATAGTCAAACCTTAATATGATGGGCTCTGAGGTGGGGCATGTAAGAAAAGCACTGATGCCAAACATTTAAACCTTCAACTTTACACTGTCGAATGTTAAGATATTAACAACTGTTAATACACTATATATAATATATTATTAAAAAAACTTCATAGTAACGATTTATTTTCTTTATAAGAATATACAGTAAACAATGAATCTATACAGCATGTGACAACGTTGTTTAGACCACGTGCCACGTTTCCGGTGACCCACGTGTTTGGGTCAGTCACGGGCACTCACCTACCACCCACCATAGCTTGTATTTTTATACTATAATAGCTGATAATAGCCTTAATGGAACCAAAAAGACAAAAAGTAAAAATACAGTAGCATATTTTTGACAGAGCTATCCCATTCAAAATATTATAGAAAACGTTGGATACTGGGTGGTTTTGTTTTGGTAAAGATGTGGCAAATCTGTACTTAATCCCCCTGTCCATCCCAGAGCTCTTCATATTCTGGTTTGACTATAGTCAAAATCGCACCGGCAGTTTTCGCGTAAAGTTGTTAACGAAATGACAGACAGACAAAGAAACAGGCAAACCGAGTGAAAACAATACCCATCCCCTGAGCTCCTCTGGGGCGGGAACAGGTAGTAAGAGCAAAGTTCTTGCTCATCGCCCAATCATCAGGGGGAACTAGATGAATACCAGGCAACACTTTTGACACCTATGACACCTACGTACGACACCTGCATGTGAACCACAGAGCATGACCTACGACCGCAGGCTTCTAGCATAGCACCACGAGGCGAAATACGAAAATCTATCTATCTCTATCTATAAACCTAGGCTGCTTCCCCCAAGGAAAGGGAGGTAGCCGAGACAGGACGACACACTCCCCATTTACTCATCCATTCAAACACATTCATTCGCATCTTAGCCCCAAGGGGAGAACGGACAGATCCTTACCGTACCACATCGCACAAGGGTCAACTACGCAATGCAATCAGTGACATCCGCAGCAGGGCCCGACAGCAGAGCTGGTTTACCCCTGCCACATCATAACAGACCCATCCCCTTACCCGCACCTGACCTGAGTAGCTGATCAGACCAAATGCGGAAGAATATCCCCTCAGGGCTGCGTCATCACTTATACACAATTTCTCTCCATTTATTTCTGTCACGCACAGCCACTCTTCCTTGCTCAACAGACATCCCTCTCGCATCCAGCGCTCTCTTCACATTGTCCATTCATCCTATTCGTGGTCTTCCTCTCAGCCTTACACCTCTCACATCAGATCTAGCTATCTTTTTCACCAATCGCTCATTATCCATTCTCTCCATATGCCCAAACCATCGCAACACCCTCTGCTCAACTTTACCAGCCATCTCCCAAACAACTCCAGTTGTCCTTCGCACTTCATCATTTCGCACTCGATCCATACGCATCACTTCACACATACTCCTCAGACACCTCATCTCCATTACATTCAAACTTTTCCTCTCTGCTACACCCATATTCCATGTTTCAGCCTCATATAACGCAGTCGGTACCACAACACCCTCATACAGCCTTCTCTTTACATCCATTCTATGCGAACGACATCTAAACACTTTTTTCATTCCTCCCAGCACCTTTCCTACTTCATTCATTCTAAACTTCACTTCTGCATCTATTCTTCCATCCACAGCAACATGTGAACCTAAATATTTAAAACACTCTACCTCCTCAAGCAACTTGCCATTCAAAACTATATTCACCCCCCTACCATCTACCAACCTCGTACACTTCATCACTTTACTCTTATTCTCATTTACTTTCAATTTCCTCCTTTCACACACCCTTCCAAACTCCTGTACCAACTGTCTCAATCTCTCCTCTGAATCAGCCACCAGTGCAGTATCATCTGCAAACAGCAGCTGCTTCAGATTCCACTCTCCACCATCAACATTCACCAGACTCAGACCTCCATCTAAAACTCTTGCGTTCAACTCCCTTACAACACCATCCATGTAAATATTAAACAACCAAGGTGACATCACACATCCCTGTCGCAGCCCCACTCTCACGGGAAACCAATCACTCACAACATTTCCCACTGTTACACACGCTCTACTGTACTATTTACAAAAAAATATTTCACCCCTTTTTCTAACCTACCATCAAGTCCATACAATCTTAAAACAGTCCACAAAGCCTCCCTATCAATTCTATCACACGCTTTCTCTAAATCCATGAATGCCCAAAACACATCCTTGCCTTTCACTAAATACTTTTCACACACTTGTCTCACAGCAAACACCTGATCCACGCGTCCCCTCCCTCTCCTAAAGCCACACTGCTCATCACCAATCACTCCCTCTGTACCCTCTCTAACACTCATAATTAACACTCTACCATAAACCTTACCTACAACACTCAACAGACTTATACCCCTAAAGCTAGTACATTCATACTTATCACCACTGCCTTTATACAACGGGACCACACAAGCACTTGCCCAGTCAATTGGCACCATACCATTCACAAAGCACACATTCAACAATCTTACTAACCAGTCAACAATGGTCACTCCACCACCTTTGAGGCATTCCACAGCACACCCATCCATACCTGCAGCTTTCCCTGTGTTCATCTCCTTTACTGCCTTCTCCACTTCCTCCTTCGTGATCAAAGAATCATTCAACACTCCCAACACATTTATTCCTTGCACCCTTCCATCTGCCACAATCTCAGCCACCCTTTCCTCCTCTACATTTAACAATCTTTCAAAATACTCTGCCCATCTCTTCCTTACTGCTTCCATCTCAATTAACATCCTTCCATCCTCTGCTTTTACTCATTCTTCCTTCCCAGACTCTCCCTTTCCCACCCTTTTCACCTCCTTCCAAAACATTTTCGTATTCTGTTGAAAATTCTCTGTAAGCCGCCTATCCCATCTCTCATCTGCTGCCACTTTAGCATCACGCACAGCCCTTCCCGCCCTATTCCTCTTTTCCTTATACCTTTCATATGACATCTCATCCTTCCTCTGCAGTCACACTTCATATGCACGTCTCTTCTCAGCCACAGCCATACTTACTTCCTCGCACCACCATTCACTTGCTTTTCTTACACCACCACCTACACGTCTCACACTCCACACCTCTTCTGCATGCCCCACCACAGCACTCCTAAACAACTGCCATTCCATCCTCCACACTGCCATTTTCCTGATCTTTCAATGCGTTCCACTCATCTTTCAATTTCTCCTGATACTCTATCTTTTTCTCTCTTTTATCCAGCTCACTCACTTTCAAAACCTCCCTGCCACACCTAACCCTCCCAGTTCTCACCCATCTCATACCTACTCTTAACTTTCCCTCCACCAGGTAGTGGTCAGACATACCTCCACCCTCCCCTCTCAGAACTCTCACATCCAACAATATATATATATATATATATATATATATATATATATATATATATATATATATATATATATATATATATATATATATATATATATATATATATATATATATATATATATATATATATATATATATATATATATATATATATACAGTAATTATAAATATAATTTTTTTTTTTTTCTCTCTCTCTCTCTCTCTCTCTATATATATATAGCCCCGGGCTCCTGCACTCCGCCTGGGGGAATGTGGGATTGGATGATGGATGATGGATATATATATATATATATATATATATATATATATATATATATATATATATATATATATAATGGTAGAGTGTGTGTTTCGTACACGGGTGAACCAAGGTTCGCGCCCAGGCAGGGTAATAAACTTTGGGAGTGTTCACCTGGCCACGTACTACATTGGCGGACACAAAGGGTGCTGTGGTTGAACCAGTGTCGCCTGCTATAAAGTATTCTTGCACCCAGTCGGCTTGTGCGGGCCGTTTACATTTGGTTCACAGACTACACACACATCCAAAGCCACTACAACACTACAGTTACACTTACAAGCACTTCTCACCCTACATACAATCTCTACTAGACAGCCTAAACCACTTGGTAGAGATACACTGGCTGTGTCATCCCCACTTCGGTCGAGATAGGCTGGTCCTGCAGTGGTTACTCAAACGGCTGCTGCTGCTGCTGCTGATGATATATATATATATATATATATATATATATATATATATATATATATATATATCTATATATATATATATGAAGCAAAATATGAAAAAAAAGAAGCGGTGCCTAGGCACAGAAAACCCGTCCCCAGCAGTCATTTTAGTGGTGACATATGAACACAACAGGATCTCTAGTCAAAGATATCATATAACAAATTTGAAGTTAATCGGTGAAAATTGACGATTTTATGCCCGTTTGACATGTTAGGCCCAACCCACCTGACAATGAACCCCCTTCCGCTAGCTAGGGGGGGTGGCCCCTTTGATGTACAGTATTGACGTGTGCTATGGGATGCAGACGTGAAAGATGCATGTTTAGGTTTAGGTTTCATGTCGATATGAAGATTCTGAAAGGAATTATGGAGAAATGAAAAATGATTTTTTTTTTTTTTTTTTTTGCCTATAACCTGGGTCTTGGTCCAATTTGGCCAAAAATTTAATTAGGTTATCAAAAGGTCATAGCCCTTCATCCATGTCCTTTTATAGTCAAACCATAATATGATGGGCTCTGAGGTGGGGCATGTAAGAAAAGCACTGATGCCAAACATTTAAACCTTCAACTTTACACTGTCGAATGTTAAGATATTAACAACTGTTAATACACTATATATAATATATTATTAAAAAAAACTTCATAGTAACGATTTATTTTCTTTATAAGAATATACAGTAAACAATGAATCTATACAGCATGTGACAACGTTGTTTAGACCACGTGTCACGTTTCCGGTGACCCACGTGTTTGGGTCAGTCACGGGCACTCACCTACCACCCACCATAGCTTGTATTTTTATACTATAATAGCTGATAATAGCCTTAATGGAACCAAAAAGACAAAAAGTAAAAATACAGTAGCATATTTTTGGCAGAGCTATCCCATTCAAAATATTATAGAAAACGTTGGATACTGGGTGGTTTTGTTTTGGTAAAGATGTGGCAAATCTGTACTTAATCCCCCTGTCCATCCCAGAGCTCTTCATATTCTGGTTTGACTATAGTCAAAATCGCACCGGCAGTTTTCGCGTAAAGTTGTTAACGAAATGACAGACAGACAAAGAAACAGGCAAGCCGAGTGAAAACAATACCCATCCCCTGAGCTCCTCTGGGGCGGGAACAGGTAGTAAGAGCAAAGTTCTTGCTCATCGCCCAACCATCAGGGGGAACTAGATGAATACCAGGCAACACTTTTGACACCTATGACACCTACGTACGACACCTGGATATGAACCACAGAGCATGACCTACGACCGCAAGCTTCTAGCATAGCACCACGAGGCGAAATACGAAAATCTATCTATCTCTATCTATATACCTAGGCTGCTTCCCCCAAGGAAAGGGAGGTAGCCGAGACAGGACGACACACTCCCCATTTACTCATCCATTCAAACACATTCATTCGCATCTTAGCCCCAAAGGGGAGAACGGACAGATCCTTACCGCACCACACCGCACAAGGGTCAACTACGCAATGCAATCAGTGACATCTGCAGCAGGGCCCGACAGCAGAGCTGGTTTACCCCTGCCACATCATAACAGACCCATCCCCTTACCCGCACCTGACCTGAGTAGCTGATCAGACCAAATGCGGGAGAATATCCCCTCAGGGCTGCGTCATCACTTATTCACAATTTCTCTCCATTTATTTCTGTCACGCACAGCCACTCTTCCTTGCTCAACAGACATCCCTCTCGCATCCAGCGCTCCCTTCACATTGTCCATTCATCCTATTCGTGGTCTTCCTCTCAGCTTTACACCTCTCACATCAGATCTAGTTATCTTTTTCACCAATCGCTCATTATCCATTCTCTCCATATGCTCAAACCATCGCAACACCCTCTGCTCAACTCTACCAGCCATCTCCCAAACAACTCCAGTTGTCCTTCGCACTTCATCATTTCGCACTCGATCCATACGCATCACTCCAAACATACTCCTCAGACACCTCATCTCCATTACATTCAAACTTTTCCTCTCTGCTACACCATATTCCATGTTTCAGCCTCATATAACGCAGTCGGTACCACAACACCCTCATACAGCCTTCTCTTTACATCCATTCTATGCGAACGACATCTAAACACTTTTTTCATTCCTCCCAGCACCTTTCCTACTTCATTCATTCTAAACTTCACTTCTGCATCTATTCTTCCATCCACAGCAACATGTGAACCTAAATATTTAAAACACTCTACCTCCTCAAGCAACTCGCCATTCAAAACTATATTCATCCCCCTACCATCTACCAACCTCGTACACTTCATCACTTTACTCTTATTCTCATTTACTTTCAATTTCCTCCTTTCACACACCCTTCCAAACTCCTGTACCAACTGTCTCAAGCTCTCCTCTGAATCAGCCACCAGTGCAGTATCATCTGCAAACAGCAGCTGCTTCAGATTCCACTCTCCACCATCAACATCCACCAGACTCAGACCTCCATCTAAAACTCTTGCATTCACCTCCCTTACAACACCATCCATGTCAATATTAAACAACCAAGGTGACATCACACATCCCTGTTGCAGCCCCACTCTCACGGGAAACCAATCACTCACAACATTTCCCACTCTTACACACACTTTACTATTTACATAAAAATTTTTCACCCCTTTTAGTAACCTACCATCAAGTCCATACAATCTTAAAACAGTCCACAAAGCCTCCCTATCAATTCTATCATACGCTTTCTCTAAATCCATGAATGCCCAAAACACATCCTTGCCTTTCACTAAATACTTTTCACACACTTGTCTCACAGCAAACACCTGATCCACGCGTCCCCTCCATCTCCTAAAGCCACACTGCTCATCACCAATCACTCCCTCTGTACCCTCTCTAACACTCATAATTAACACTCTACCATAAACCTTACCTACAACTCTCAACAGACTTATACCCCTAAAGCTAGTACATTCATACTTATCACCCTTGCCTTTATACAACGGGACCACACAAGCACTTGCCCAGTCAATTAGCACCATACCCTTCACAAAGCACACATTCAACAATCTTACTAATGTACCCCCTCCACAATATGTCTACCCCCAATGTATATATGTCCCCCCCCACTGCATACATGCCCCCACTAAATTTGCTAGGTCAGCATGCTTTCCCACGCCTGAAGACGGCGTTATTGCATCAGTTGATATCAGACAGCCGAGAAGGGCAGACTATTTTACTATGAGCTTGTAATAAACTCCTTATCTAGCTGTTTGTACACGGAGTTTCTATCACCAAAGTATTGCAAGTTACATTTGGTAGCAGCGGTGTTTCGAACCATCACATTCTGACCACCTCCTTGGATTTTTTGTGATACAACAAGATACATGATGACTCGCATCTGGCTGCCTCGCCCCTCCTCCGTGCCTCTATACCTTGGCTGTGCTTTTCAAGTGTACCATTTTTCTCACCAGTGCTCACCTCTCAAACAACCGCACCCATACGCCTTGTTCCTGACCGCACATGTCACCGTCGCCGACCTACGCACCTGTTGCACCTGTTCCGAACTCATCATAGCTCCTGCCCCCACAGTGCCACTTATCACTGTCTGCCTGCTGCCTGCCCACCACCATTCCCTGCATTTGCAACTCACCAGCTCTACACCTGCCTTGCGCCGACCTCTGCCCTCCCACCCACCACCGGCCTCCGCCGTCGCCCACATCTGTTCTGCATTACAGAGCCTCCTAGGACCGCCACTCCCTGCCGGTGATTCATCGCGGCATCTCTTCTCCTCTCCACCCAGCTGTCTCTCCACCGCCGCCCCGCCCCGCCCCGCCCCGCCCCAGCCCAGCTACGCCCAGCCACCCTGCACGTCATACATCTCGACACTCCCGTTTCTACTGTGTAACTATAGTATCTATTTCCTTTCTATATAGATTATCCTCGATTTTCTCTACAGATTGGTTATTGTAAATATTCCATCTCATTTCCATTACCCCGTTTTCATCTTCACCTACGTTATTTATACTCCATCTCATCCTTTGCATTTTATTTAAACCATCCATGCCCCCACCTTCATTCATTTTCACACCTCGTGTATTCCGTTCTCTCATTGTTATTTATACATTTCCACCTACGTATCCATCTTCATCCTTTCATCTTCCATTGCCGCATTAAATGTCATACTTTCCACGTCAACCGCTTACCACCACCCATCTCGACCCGGAAACATCACCTGCTCATACCCCGTCTGCCGACTCTAACACAATCACTCATTTACGAAGTGGCAAAGAGTACCACCGCCCTGTACCTGAGACTCCCATTTCACTTCCCGCAGAATCCCTTACTACCCGTCCTACCCTCGTAAATCCAGATACCTCCTCCTCTACTCCTGCCTCTACACTCCCTTCTTCTTCCTCTACTCCTTCCCCTGTCGTTCCCTCTCCTGCCTCCCTTCATACCCCGTCTTGCTCGCCCTTAACTGCCACTACCTTATCTCTCTCCCACACCTCTCCTGCCGCCATTTCTACACTTCCAGCCATGGCCAACCCTCCACAGTCTATCTATCTCGACGATGCCAATCGTCCCAAATTTACCGGCCAGGACCCAACTTGGTCTGTCTATGATTTCCTCAGAGAAGTCGACACAGAAATAAACAATAGACAAATTACCGAGGAATCGCTCAAAGTAGCTTACCTCCTCGGTCGCTTGCACCACGGTAAATCAGACATCGGATCCGCGATCCGTGCAGGACATTTCGATAGCATTCGTACCTTTGCTGATTTTCGTACGGAACTCATCAGCCTTTGTTGCCAGCATTCAAATACTGCGTCTCTCATGGGATTCATTAATCTCCTAAACCAACTAGATGAGGACTTGCGCATCCCAGCGCAATATGCCAAGCTCCGCAAAGCCGCTGCCGCCATGAAAGCAACTAGTAGCGAGATGCTCCAATTACTGGTAGGCACGAAATGGTTAGAAGACAAGAATGGCGTTCCAATGCTTTCACTCACCAACTTTGCTGACTTAATTGGTTACCTCAGATTCCTTCACTGGCTTACTCCTAAACAGCGAGAGCTTGCCTTGGAAATCGGTTTCAATCCAGGAGATAAAATTATTCAGGTCATTAAAGCCATTCATGAAAGAACAGGTTCGAACTACATGCGTCAGGGCACCACCCAACCATTGGCCTCCTCAGTCTGTCACACTTCCACTACCCCAGACCAATCTCGCTCCCGTCCCACCACGCGCGGCAGACCTGCCACACATCGCTCTCCTACCGCAGGTCGTGATCAATCTAGCGCCCGACGAAACAGACAATCTTCGATTCTTTGCTGGTACTGTGGTCATCCTGGACATCGAGCATCCAGTTGCGACCGTACATACAGACGTCCTCACTCCGAAACCAGACAGCGTACGCCTTCCCGCTCACGTCGTCCACACTGCAAATACCACAAAATTAAGCACGACTCACACCACTGAGGAATGTCGTTACCTCAACCGCCCACAGTCGGGGGAAGCGCCGCGCCCGTATCGGACCAATATCACGTAGAACCAGAAACCCAACTCCCCATCCGCCATGTAGGTCCCATAACATCCTCGGGTTTAGTCATTCTCGGAAGCAGTCATGACATACCAACGTCATTCTTCTTGGACACAAGATCTATAGTAAATCTCATCTTCGAAAATTCCTTACAAATTATTCATTGCCATCACAACCACGTCAGTTTCCTAGAACCACCAGACATTCGCCTATGTGGTGTTAACGGCTCAGAGTTTAAGGTTAAGGGAAGAGTCACTCTTGAAGTCAAATTCCACAGAGATTTGCCCCCTATCCTCATTGAATTTCATGTCACTAATGACTTGCAGTATCCCGCAGATGCCCTTATTGGTTTCTCCACCATGGCACAACATTCCATTGCATTATTACCTGCTTGTGGTAGTATAGACATTTCTGGATTCCCGGTTTCCACTATGGAATGTCCCCGTCCTGTTCTTACGCTCAAATCAGTCCTTCAATTACCTCTGTCCCTATCACTACCAAAAAGTCCAACCCAGCCCAAACCACCATTATCATCATCTGAGAATACAGAGATCATTCCTTTACTGACTGCGAGCAAGGACATAAATTCCTCAATGTCTCCTGATACATCATCTCAGCCTTCGAACATGGCTCTTACATCCTCTCCCGACAACACTATCGCTGACTCAGACATGTCTCAGTTACCTCCCTCACACAGTCTGAATGATCTTCAACACGCAGAGACGAAACGTGCAGTAACGAATACGTGCACAATTTTGTTACCGCATGAGTTCACCAAAGTCTCTGTTTGTGTTGCCGGTGCGAAAGAAGGAGTGGATGTACTAACCCTACCTGAGACGTGTTGTGTGAATGGCTTGACTTATGAGTCAGCGTGGTGTACAGTCTTAGAGGACAGTTTATGCTACCTGTACTTGCTCAATGTCACAAATGCTCCACTAAAACTTAAAAGTGGTGTAAAGATTGGAGACTTCCTGGTATACCCAGCGGCCATAAAGGTGTGCCAGGATTCCTCAATTCCTACTATTCAGACTGATGATACGCCAATCGGTGTATGTACTATTAACTCTATGGGATCTGCGCCGACGCATTCACCCGATATGCTCTCACATCTCACTTGCACAGATTTCCCAGAAAATACGCCTCAACTCCTCGATCTTCTGACCTCGTACAGAAACGTGGTTGCCTTACCCGGTGAACCGATGGGTAGAACAGACCTTGTCAAACATACGATTGAACTACTACCAGGAACTCAGCCGATTTACATACCAGCGTATCGATTTCCTCACAGCCAGAGAAAGCAAACAGATCAAATGGTACAGAACATGTTAGACCAGGACATTATTGAACCCTCCGTCAGTCCATGGAATAGCCCACTTTTCTTAGTACCAAAGAAGGACGGCAACTTTAAACCAGTAGTCGACTATCGTAAGGTCAATTCTGTCACCGTTCCAGACCGTTTCCCGTTACCTGTCCTCACTGATTTGCTAGAATCCCTTGGTGAAAATAACGTAGTCTTTTCATCTTTAGACCTCCTCAGCAGGTACTGGCAGGTCGAAATGGAAGAGTCCTCTCACCCAGTCACAGCCTTTAGCACCCCTTCCGGACATTTTCAGTTTAAGAGACTCCCTTTTGGTCTGAGAAATGCTCCCTCCGTGTTCATGCGACTTATCCATTCAGTCTTCAGCGGTATGATGGGACACTCTCTTTTTGCTTACCTAGATGATATCATTGTTGTGAGTAAATCCATCCCTGATCATTTTACCAAACTCCAGCAAGTCTTTGAACGCCTCCAGCTCGCAGGCCTGAAAATCAATCTCAGTAAATGTGACTTCCTGCGAAAGAAAATCAAATTCCTAGGCCATGTCGTAGATGCACAAGGCATTCATACTAATGAGGATAAAACTAAGGCGATCATTAACTTCCCAGAACCTACCACTACCGACGCTGTACGAAGTTTCCTGGGCCTCAGTGGCTATTATCATCGCCACATCTGGAGTTATGCACAGATCACCGCTCCTCTGACCCCCTTACTCAAGCAGAATGTGCCCTTTGTTTGGACTAACGACCAGTCACAGGCTTTCCAAAAGCTAAAGACAGCTCTTGTAAATGCCCCTATACTAGCGTTCCCTGATTATACCACACCCTTCTCTGCACAGACACCTCAGGCACTGGACTTGGTGCCGTTTTGATGCAACTCGATGAAGCATCAAGGAAGCACGTAATAGCGTATGCTAGTCGCACCCTTACAACCGCTGAACGTAACTACAGTGTCACAGATCTCGAAGCGCTAGCGGTAATCTGGTCCTTGAAACATTTCAGAGATATAGTCTATGGTTATCCAGTGCATATCCAAACAGACCACCTTCCACTATGTGATTTGTTCAAGAATCACAACCTAACAGGTAGGTTAGCTAGATGGTCTGTCATCATCCAGGACTTTAATCCCACTTTTCAATATGTACCAGGCAAGTTGAATGTAATCGCAGACGCACTCTCACGTCACGTAGCAGCAGCTATAACATCACTGCAGCCTGAAGTAACTGAAAATACTACACTAACGTCAGAAGTTGTTCAAAACTTTCAACGCCAAGACCCCATTTGGTCCAAAGTCATTTATTTCCTAGAATCTGGCGATGCCTCAACCTTACCTACTCTGCCAGTATCACTAGATGAGTTCATGCTAGATGATGATCTCTTGTACAGGAAAACACTGCTAACAGGCAAAGATATGCCCAATCGCGAAGTACGCCAACTTGTTGTCCCCACTGCCCTGATACCAAAGGTTCTTCATATTGTTCATAATACTCCTCAAGCTTCCCATCCAGGTAAAGACCGATGCTTGCGCCAAGCACGTCTCAAATACTATTGGCCAACCATGCACCGTGATATCAATGCCCACTGTGACTCTTGCCTCTCCTGCCACCACCACAAAGGATCAACCGGCTTACCAGTACCCCTCTTCCAATATCCAATCCCATCACGACCATGGGAAACTGTCTCAATCGATCTCTTAAAACTACCTCTCACAGAATCTGGCGCTGAGTACTTGTTCGTAGCGGTCGACCACTTCTCCCGCTACTGTGTCCTCATACCCCTCTCCGACAAGACCGCGAAGAGCGTTGCACGTGCCCTTGTAGATCACGTAATTTGCCCATTCAGTACCCCTCATACCATTCTTACTGACAACGGTACAGAGTTCAACAATAGCCTTCTTGATGAGATCTGTCGCCACTTTCATATCAGTAAGTGCAATGTCGTGCCTAACCATCCGGCTTCCAATGGCCTTGTAGAACGCCACAACCGAAAAAACTTAGAGTGCCTCAGACATCTAGGCTCCCATAGTTCGTCCTGGGATGACTGGATTCCCCAAGTGGCATCTTCCATCAATAGCTCCATCAATGCATCCATTGCTGAATCTCCCTTCTTCGTCCTCTTTGGTTTTGACAAGGACCTCCCATACTCTCTCTTATCCTCCAAGCCAGAACCCATCTACAACATGGATGATTATGTTAAACTAAAATTGGCCAACTTCCAGACAATCCACCAGTATGTCCAATCCACTTTGGCTTCCTCTCAGGAGGACATGCTGCAGCGCCAACATAAGTCCGCCTCTCCTATCACTATCAATGTAGGCGATCTTGTCTTTGCTCATTCCCATACGCGTTCCTCCAAGTTGGATGACAAATTTACAGGGCCCCACCGAGTCCTCACTCAACAAGGCAACAAATTTCACCTCCAGGACCTGTCCACTAGGGACACCAGATGGGTCCACGTCGATGACTTAAAGCGAGCACCCCGTGGCCTCGTGTTGGAAGAGTCACTTACACAACCTCCTGCCCCCTCTTCCCCTCCTTCCATCCCTCAGTCTACCTTGTCTCCACCTATCCCTCAGTCTCCTTCCTCTCCACCTCCACCTGCTCATTCATCAATCAATCAATATCGGTCCAAACTGCGCTCTGCCCATCAACCTCTTCCCGACCTCCCCCATTAACTCTACCCTGATTTTCTAGGTCCGATGTTAGCGATCTCCCTGCTGGCAGTGCTGGCCTTCCTGGGGTCTAGGTCAGGTCAGGACGGTGGTGGAGTACGTCCCGGGGCCTTGGTCGGCTCAGGAGGCGAGGTCTCCTTGCGCTACGATCTTGCGCCCCTGGCCGACGTAGCCATTGCCCTACCTGCCTACGCGCACCAGCTCCACGGAATCAGGAACCATCTCACAGCCCTCATGGGGACACACAACCCGAATGAGTATCTCTATAACCTTTTTCCTCCCACTCTCCTGGCAATTGCAATACGTAAGTAACAGATTTACTGAAACCCAACTCAATGAAGTCACGACCACTCTAAACAATTTCACCGATATCTTACAACGCCACCTTTCAGATCTCAACGTTTTCTCTCAGTTCTTCTACCTCAAACTCAACATGGATAATCTCCAACTGGCCGTTGACTCTCTCCTGTCTCAAGTCTCTACCTTGGTTCGTATCCTGGTCGATGCTATCCATGGACGTGTCACTGCCGACTTAGTACCTGTCTCAGCTCTCTGTTCTGTCCTGGAATGGGCTCACTCCACCTTCGGTCTCTCCCCAGTCCTCCCTTCCTCCTTCCTTGAATATTATTATCCTGTTCTCGAAGCCACTCTTCTCGCTACATACGTCGTCGTTCATATTCCTCTCCGTTCTGCCATAACCTTTAACCTTTTCCACATCATTCCCTTCCCTTTCCGCCTCAACAACTCCTTGTTACAGGTATCTGTTCCTTCAGAATATTTCCTCCTCTCCCATGATCATCTTTCCGTTGCCTTCCTTTCTTCCCCAGACCTCCAGCAATGTTCCTCCCTTACTCCGACCTCTCGTCTCTGTGCTGCCCACCTTTTCGCTATCTTCCCTAGCAGTGCTACACCCTGTGAGTCTGCTTTAGTTTGCAACCATTCCATCTACTCGGCCTGTTCTTTTGTCCCAGCTCCTGACCTCCCGGTCCACCACGCTCACCTCAACCATGTCCAGTACTTCTTCTTTGCTGTTCCCATCTCTGTCACAATCCTGTGTCCTGGTTCTTCCGTTCGCTCCGTCCCCGCTAGTGGTCTCTACAAAGCACCTGACTATTGTACTGTCAAATCAGAGTCCGTCATCACTTACGCCACTCGCTATCACCAAGCTGTTCATAAACACTCCTATGACATCTTTCAACCAATCGACATGCCTTCAGCTCTACCTTCTGCCAACATTACCATCACCTCCCCTCACTTGCGCATGCTCACCTTCCTCAATGACAGTGATTTCGTTATGGATCAATTTTCTCTGGCCTTCAACCGTTCATGGGTTCATCCAACAGTTGTGTTTCCCCCTGTGGTTATCGCTTTCATAGGTTTTCTACTCATCATCTGTGCAGTGCATTGTTGTGTCAGAAAAATGGAACGTCGACTCCATGAAATCAGAGTCGCTACCGGCATAGTACGCCCTACACACGACGTAGAAACTCCACGTACTTAGTGCCCTCACATTCAGTGACTACCATTGCCATCTAACCATTCACCAAATTGTAAACAGCATTCTGCCTACTAGAAAATGATGGTATTTATTTCATACATTACTGAGTGACAGTGTATCCTACAGAAAATACCAAAAAAAAAAATGAAGGAAGAACAACAATAGAACTCTCATATCTACTCCTTGTTTATCATGTATCAAACTATTATTGTGTACTTCCCATTATGTTCATATATCCCTTCGACCCTTACTGGATTTGTACCTATTATTCCTTGTATATCTTATATGTATATATCCTTCTAATTCCCTCCCCTCCACATGGCCATGTCTCCCCTACTGCCCCTGTATCATACTTATCCCTTGTACAAACCTCCCCGGTCCTGCCTTACTACTATAATCACCCACCATTTAACTCCTGGTGTCAGGAGACACCATCTCAGCTACCCGGGGGAGTAGTGTACCCCCTCCACAATATGTCTACCCCCGATGTATATATGTCCCCCCCCAGTGCATACATGCCTCCACTAAATTTGCTAGGTCAGCATGCTTTCCCACGCCTGAAGACGGCGTTATTGCATCAGTTGATATCAGACAGCCGAGAAGGGCAGACTATTTTACTGTGAGCTTGTAATAAACTCCTTATCTAGCTGTTTGTACACGGATTTTCTATCACCAAAGTATTGCAAGTTACACTAACCAGTCAAGAATAGTCACTCCACCACTCTTCAGGTATTCCACAGCACACCCATCCATATCTGCAGCTTTCCCTGTTTTCATCTCCTTTACTGCCTTCTCCACATCCTCCTTCGTGATCAAAGAATCATTCAACTCTCCCAACACATTTATTCCTTGCACCCTTCCATCCGCCTCAGTCTCGGCCACCCTTTCCTCCTCTACATTTAACAATCTTTCAAAATACTCTGCCCATCTCTTCCTTACTGCATCCATCTCAGTTAACATCCTTCCATCCTCTGCTTTTACTCATTCTTCCTTCCCAGACTCTCCCTTTCCCACCCTTTTCACCTCCTTCCAAAACATTTTCTTATTCTTTTGAAAATTTTCTGTCAGCCGCCTACCCCACCTCTCATCTGCTGCCACTTTAGCATCACGCACAGCCCTTCTCGCCCTATTCCTCTTTTCCTTATACCTTTCATATGACATCTCATCCTTCCTCTGCAGCCACACTTCATATGCACGTCTCTTCTCAGCTACAGCCATACTTACTTCCTCGCACCACCATTCACTTCCTTTTCTTACACCACCACCCACACGTCTCACACCACACACCTCTTCTGCATGCCCCACCACAGCACTCTTAAATAACTGCCATTCCTCCACACTGCCATTTTCCTGATCTTTCAGTGCGTTCCACTCATCTTTCAATTTCTCCTGATACTCTATCTTTTTCTCTCTTTTATCCAACTCACTCACTTTCAAAACCTCCCTGCCACACCTAACCCTCCTAGCTCTCACCCATCTCTTACCTAGTCTTAACTTTCCCTCCACCAGGTAGTGGTCAGACATACCTCCACCCTCCCTTCTCAGAACTCTCACATCCAACAATCTTCCTATTACATTCCTAGACACAACCACATAGTCCATCAAAGCTCTATCAACAACCCTTCCACCCTCCTGTCTCACCCATGTATACTTATAAATATCTTTCATCTCAAACAGCGTATTTCCAATCACCATCTGTCGCTCAACACACATCCCTATCATTCGTTCCCCATTTTCATTTCTTCCAGGCACACCATGCATACCAACTACACCTTCAACTGCTACATTTCCCATTCTAGCATTCAGATCTCCCATCAATACCACATTCACATTCGTTCCAAAACTCTGCAAACACTCATCAACATCATTCCAGAAAGACTCCCTCTCTTCTTCGTCCCTTTCACTACCAGGCTCATATGCGCTCACAAACACCCACAACTCACGTTCAAATTTCGCTTTCACCCACATCAGTCTCGATGACACCTCCTTCCATTCAATCACACACTGCTGTACTTCCTGACTCACTAACAAGGCCACACCTTCTCTTGCCCTTCCTCTATCAACACCTGACAATCTTCCATTCACACTTCCAAACATAGACTCACCCTTCCCTTTCATCTTCGTTTCACTCAAAGGTAACACATTCAAATTTCTTCTCACAAACATTCTCCCAATCTCCTCCCTTTTAGCCTCAATCGTACTACATCCACGCACATTCATAGACCCAATCTTCAGGGTACGGGGATAACTCCATTTCCCATCCCTTTCTCTGGCCTGTCTCTTTTCAGGAACTAAAAAACAGAGGAGGGGGTCCCTAGTCCCCTCACCCCACTCCTTTTAGTCGCCTTTTACGACACGCAGGGAATACGGTGGCAGTATTCTTCCTAACACAACCTGGCCGCAGAGTAGTATTACCACCCCATAGTGCGGCCAGATTGTGTCCCCCCCGCCACAGGAAAAAAAAAAAAAAGTCGATCCCCAATCATTTCAAAAGGAAGGCTGCAGAAAACTGGGCACCTATTTTGACAGGTTATATAAAAGGATCCGGACCAGCCTCTGTCCCTACCTGGCGCTAATTAGGAACAACAGGTGGGTGGCCTGGGTGTCAGGGACTTGGACTGATGCCGTAGTTCACGCCCGGGAAAGTGGGGAGTGAGGCCTGGGAGAGAGGCCAGGGTGGATGAGAGGGAGAGAGAAGGGGGCCCTGAGACAGAGGGCAGGGTGGGTGAAAGGATTAGAGAAGAGAGAGGAGTGGAAAGGGAGACGCAGGGAGTAGGAAGAAGGAAGGGAAACGAGTGATAAGGGATGGAGGAGTGAAAGGAGGAGTGGAAGGAAATGGAAGAGCGAAGGAGAGGAGTGGAAAGAGATGGATGAGGCAATGGAGGGGTAGGAGAGAAAAGAGAGGGAAAGAGAGAAGCAGAGGAGAAGGGGAGGAAAAGGTAGGGAAGAGGGAGAGGGGAAGATAGTAGGGAGAGAGAGAGAGAGAGAGAGAGAGAGAGAGAGAGAGGAAGGAAGGGAAACACTGAGGAAGAGGTAGGTATGAGAAGAGGAAGAAGCTATCTGTCTATCTATTGCCAGACACTTTAATCCCATACGAGGTGGCCACAAACAAATCACCTCCACGTCGCCCTGTTCCCCGCCATTTCACTGCCATGCTCCCAGCTCACACCCCCCTCTTTAATATACCTCTCCACTCCATCCCTCTATCTCATCCTTGGCCTCCCCCTCCCTCTCTCCCCCTCCACCTCTACTCTCTTCGTCAGCCTCTCACTCTCCATCCTATCCACACGGCCAAACCACCTCATTGTATTTCTCCTAACGCTTCCTATCACATCCACATCCACATCACAACGCTTCTTCACTTCCCCATTTGTCAGTCTGTCTCTCCATGTGACTCCACATGCTCCTCTCAAATAACTCATTTCCACTGCTCTCACTCTTGACTTGTGTCCCTCCAACAAGGCCCAAGCTTCACTTCCATACGTTAGAGTTGGTATCACAATACAGTCATGTAGTAATTTTTTCACTTCCATGCTCATTCCCTATTTCTTATCACTGCTTTCAAGGAACCAGCAACTTTTCTTCCTTGCTGTACCCCTGAAGCATTTCACCCTCCAAACTTCCATCTTTACCCATCACACTACCCAAGTACTTAAACTTACTCACATTATCCATTTCCTCCTCATCCAACCTCACTCTACATTCACTGACTTCACTTTTATCGAAGACCATAATTTTACTCTTCCCTACATTTGCCTCTATATTCCGTTTCTTACAGACTCTCCCAGACTCATCCACCAAGCATTCCAGCTCTCCCTCGTCTTCACTTAACAACACAGTATGATCTGGAAACAACAGTACTGGAAGTTTCCAAACACTGCCCTCTCTCATTAGGGCCACTCCAACATCCACTGCCCTACCTTTTATCTCTTTTATAAACCCATCCATGTACAGATTGAACAGCCACGGGGACATGACACATCCCCGTTTCAACCCAACCATCAAATAGAAAAGTCACTCAGTTCATTGTTCACATGCACCGGAGCCTTTGCCCCTTCATACATACTCTTCACATCATTCATCAACTTCCCATCTACTCCATATATTCTTAATACTATCCACAGTCCTTGTCTGTCCACCTGGTCATATGCTTTCTCCAAGTTCATGAAGGCCGCATATAACTTCTTTCCCTTCTCTAGACACTTTTCCACTAAAGATATAAGAACGAATATCTGATCTACACAACCTCTTCTATTCCTAAAACCTCCCTGTTCTTTTCCAACTAATTCCTCTGTTATTTCCCTGACTCTGCCAATAAGTATCCTACCATATACTGTACATTTCCTATTACACTAAGAACACAAATGTCCCTGTGATTACCACACACTTCTTTTTCCCCTTTTCCTTTGTAGAAGGGAATAATTATGCCTGACTTCCAATCCCCCGGGACTCTACCTTCCTCCTAGGCCAATCTGGACATCGTCCACATCCATTCCACTACTATCTCTCCCCCATGCTTCAGCATTTCACCACACACTCTATCAGTTCCTTGGGTTTTCCCCATTTTGACTTTCTTCATTGATTCCACAACTAGACAACTAGACAAAATTCAGAATAAAGCTGTTAGAATCATTAACAACCCTGCCATTACATATAAACTACCTCTCCTGCAAGTAAGAAGGAATGTTGCCTCCCTTGCATTATTTTGCAGATATTTTTTGGGCAAATGCTCAGACGAAGTTGCGTCCATGGTGCCACCTCTCCATGCCTTTCCTCGTGCTACACGGGCATCTGGTAGCGCTCATGACTGGAATGTCACTCAGCCATATTGCAGAACTTCTGCCTATCAGAATTCTTTCATTCCCCGAACTGCATCTCTCTGGAACTCGCTTCCCCAGAGTTGTTTTCCTCCAAATTTCAATCCACAACTGTTCAAATCTAACTGTTACAGATATTTTATGAACAGAGGACATCAGTAATCTGGTGTATGGATTACTTTTTTTTCTTTTACTCATTTGTTTTTCCTTCCTCCGTTCTGTTATTAAAAAAAAAAAAAAAAAAAAAAAAAAACTTCCATCCTACTGATTTTTTTCTCTCTTCTCACATCCCTGCTTCTCTCAGCCATTCCCCAGGATGAGGCCACGTATGGAAATAAGAGAGTGAAGAGGAAGGGTGAAAAAGTCGGACTGAAGAAGGGAAAGAGAAAAGATTACCTCGCATTAAAGTTTGGAAGAGGCAGTGGAATTGTAATGAAGAGAGGCAAAAGGAGGAAGAGGCAGGGAAAAGAAAAGAGAATGACTAAGAAGACTGATGGGACGAATACGACAGAAGAAAGAAAATACATAGTAACGTGATCACTGGGAGAAAGTAAGAAATGAGGAAGGGGAGGTGGTGATATGGAAAGGACGAAGTAAGAGGGAATGGAAGAGGAGACAGGGAGGGAAAGGAAAAAGACGACAAGCAAGGTGAAGGAAGAGAATGAGGAGTAGAGAAGAGAGGCAGGATGAAGGAGAGAAGAAGGAATGGAGAAGGTAGAGATTATGTAGAATGAAGAAGTAGGATGGTGGACAGGGAGAATGAAGGTAGCGAAGAAGGGAGGAAAAACAGGGAGATCTTGGAGAGGAAATGGAGAAGAAAGAGAGAGGAAAAAGCTGGAGAAATGTAAGCTTGAGGAAAGGGAAGGAGTGTACAGATGTGAAATGTATTCCAATTAAAAAATATGTGTGTGTGTGTGTGTGTGTGTGTGTGTGTGTGTGTGTGTGTGTGTGTGTGTGTGTGTTCTTAACATCACTTGTGCTATAATTATATTTCCCTAAGGTCAGTAAACTATCTATCTATCTATTGCCAGACGCCTCAATCCCGTTTGGGGTGGCCAACAACAAATCGCCTCCAAGTCGCCCTGTCCCCCGCCATTTCACTGCCCTGCTCCCAACTCACACCCCCCTCTCTCATATACCTCTCCACCCCATCCCTCCATCTCATCCTCGGCCTCCCCCTCCCTCTTCCTCCCTCCACCTCACTCACATACACTCTCTTCGTCAGTCTCTCACCCTCCATCCTCTCCACATGGCCAAACCACCTCAGTGTGTTCCTCATAACGCTTCCTATCACATCCACATCCACACCACAACGCTCCTTTATATCCTCATTCGTCAGCCTGTCTCTCCACGTGACTCCACAGGCTCCTCTTAAATAACTCATTTCCACTGCTCTCACTCTTGACTTGTGTCCTTCCAACAATGTCCAAGCTTCAGTAAACGCGAGTGTTATTATGACAGATATTATACTATTAATCCCATCAGATGCGTGGGGTGGTATTTCTGGGATTACGTTATATATATATATATATATATATATATATATATATATATATATATATATATATATATATATATATGGAGCCTCAGTGGTACAGTGGTAGAGTGTGCGTTTTCGTACACGGGTGAGCCAGGGTTCGCGCCCCGCCAGGGTAATAAACTTTGGGAGTGTTCACCCAGCCATGTACTACATTGGCGGATACAAAGGGTGCTGTGGTTGAACCAGTGTCGCATACTATAGTATGCTTGCACCCAGTCGGCTTGCGCGGGCCGATTACTCTTGGTTCACAGACTACACACACATCCAAAGCCACTACAACACTACAGGTACACTTACAAGCACTTCTCACCCTACATACAATCTCTACCAGACAGCCTAAGCCACTTGGTAGAGATACATTGGCTGTATCGTCCGACTTCGGACGGGATAGGCCTGTCCTGAAGTGGATACTCAAACGGCTCATGATGATAGAGAGAGAGAGAGAGGGGGGGGGAGATGGATAGATAGATAGATAGGTATATGATTGTATGTGTGTATGCATAGATGTATATATAGTATTACATATACTATATATATATATATATATATATATATATATATATATTGATATTGTTACATAACCTATGATTTCATCATCTTTTGTGTCATTTTAACGCACAGTATGCTGCATGTTTGATCACGAGCGTGTTCTGCCTCAGTCCCCCCCTTCTACCGTTATAGTAGAGTAAGTCGTCCTTTCTGTTATTCAGTGCGGGATTGTCGACCGTTTGTCCCCATCGCTTCATTTGCGCGTCCTTATTACAAGTTGTATCAGGCTCTGCTGGCCCCTATATAATGAGCTCAGTCTCTGCATCATGGCCACTTAGATCTGCTCCTCATTTTGTTCACATCTCTGTCCTCCCCTGTACAGATATTATTATTGTGAGTGCTCAAGAAGTCTCCAACCATCTAGCAGCTGTGTGTAATTTGAGTATAACTGTTGTTGCATTTTTTCTTGTACTGTATAGCATAAGTTTAATTTGTAGGCCTAGTGAAGTTTTTGTAATTCATGTGGGGTTCTTTGTGTCAGTCATTTTTGATAATAGTTTGTATCTGTAATTATTTATCTGGCATTCACTGAGTATTATCTGGTATCTCATTTTATCAGGGCTGACTTAGATAAATTTACTCTTGCTAATTTCGTGTTAATAGAGGCTATTGCAGTTAACCATATATTTAACCTGTTTTTGCCATTACATTATCCTTATGAGTCCTGAATGTTTTGTTGTTAATTCAAGCATTAAACTTTAACTTGTAATTTTACCTAACTCTTTTGTTTTGAACCTGGAACTTTACGGGACAGTAGTGATTTTTAGCATTCTCACTGAAAGTGTACGTTACCTTTCTCTGTTCCGTAACATAAATTTGGCGACCTCATATCAGGATATTCAGGATATTATCATAAGGATATTGTTTGATATTTTGTGACTGTGATATATTCATGATGGCTACTATTTCTACACTTGATGAAGCCAAAGATTTTTTGTCAAATGTGCAAACAGTGTGTGATATAGAAAACAGAACAAAGAATGAACTTAAGATTGTTGCTCAACAATTGGGATTTGTTGTTCGCTCTCATCAGTCTAAAGATCAAATTGTTGTCATGATTACTGAAAGCTTGTTTAATGTAACTCCTCCAAATGAGCAAACGCAGATTGAATTAGCTAAGTTACAGCTAGCCCTGCAGGAGGCCCGTGCTAGGGAGGTTGAGGCACAAGTTGAAATTGCTAGGATTCAGGCAGACCATGAGTATCGCATGAAACAAGGTGGAACTGGATCATCTAGCTCTGATGATTGTGATGTGGCTAAAAATGTTAAACTTGTCCCTCCTTTTAATGAATCTGATTTAACAAAGTATTTTCAGTTGTTTGAGAGGGTAGCTACAGGTTTTAATTGGCCTAAGGAGTATTGGCCAGTACTCCTTCAAACTGTTCTCACCGGTAAAGCTCAAGTAACTTATGCATCTTTGCCTCAGGATCAGTCTGATAATTATGATGTAGTAAAGAGCTTGATTCTTAAGGCCTATGAGCTTGTTCCTGAAGCTTATAGAGTAAAATTTAGGACAACTTACAAGCAAGATAAGCAATCCCATGTTGAGTATGCAAGAATCAAAGAAGATTTGTTAGAGCAGTGGTTAAATTCTAAGAATGTGGATTCTGATTTTGGTAAATTTAAGCAGATGATTTTGCTGGAGGATTTCAAAAGGTGTATTAGTAAAGATGTAAGCCTATATCTTGATGAGAAAAGAATAGATAATTTGTCTGATGCTGCAGTTTTAGCTGATGAATATGTTCTCACTCACAAGAGATATTCTAAAGAAAAAGGGAAAGCTGAGAGTAAGTACGTTGCCTCTACTCAGAGTACAGGTAACAGGAAAGAGAATAAGGATGATGTTTCTCAGGAAGTAAATACCAGCTTCACCTCTAGATTTCAGAAAAGTAAATGTACTTATTGTAGTAAGCTTGGTCATACTACGGAGAGATGTTTCAGGAGACAGCGTGATGTGAACAAAAAGGAGTCTTTAAATATTCAGTCAATTGGTCTAGTGTCCACTCTTGAGAGTTCCCAGAATTCTTTAACTGAGTTAACTGAACCTGCTTTGAGGGGTAACTTAAATTCTCATGATGGAGCTCCTCTTTTGAGCAGTAACGTGGGTGACACTCTCAAGAGTTCATGTGCTAATTTCCTGTCTGATGGTTTTGTCAGTCCTCTGGACAGTAATGACAGGAAATCAGTTAAAATATATCATGATACAGGTGCTTGCCAATCCCTTATGCTGACCAGTGTTCTAGGCTCTAATGTTAATTCCTCTGATGAAACTGTAATCTTACAAGGTGTAGGGAATAATTACTTCTCTGTCCCTCTGTGCAGAGTGAATTTAGAGTCTGGTTTTGTTAATGGTTCCGTTATGGTTGGATTGGTTGAGACACTCCCAATGTCAGGTGTAACTTTCTTACTTGGAAATGATATTGGTGGAAGTCAAGTGTGTCCAGCTCCTCAGTTGTCTAGTGAGCCAGTGGCTGTGTCCCAGGATTGTGATGTCCCTGATGTGTTCCCTGCATGTGCTGTCACTAGGGCTAAGTCTAAAGTTACTGGTGATTTAGAGGATAATGATGATGATGATGTTATCCTAGCTGACACTTTTCTTGCTAATTTGGACCACTCAACAGATGAGGCAGTACCCCGTAGTGTTGATAATTTGTCTCGTCAAGAGTTGGTTGAGTTGCAGGTTGCTGACCCTGAGTTGAAAGGTCTAGCTAACTCTGCTTGCAGTGAGGAAGAGTCAGCCGGTGCTTCTACTTGTTATTATGTAAAGTCAGGAGTACTTATGAGGAAGTGGAGACCCCCAACAGCATCAGCCGACTGTGAGTGGGAGGTTGTACATCAAGTTGTCATCCCTCGTGTTTGTAGGCAGGATATCATTAGAGTGGCTCATGATTCCAGTTTGGCGGGACACCTTGGAGTGAGGAAGACTGTGGCACGCATTTTGAAACACTTCTACTGGCCAGGTATCTTCAGGGATGTTTCCTGGTATTGTAAGTCTTGTCACACCTGTCAAGTTGTGGGGAAGTGTAATCAGACCGAAAAGGTTGCACCTCTAGTTCCCATTCCTCCTTTTGAGGCGCCTTTCACCCGTGTGTTGGTGGATATTGTGGGCCCTCTTCCTAAGACTTCTTCAGGATTTTCTTGTGTGTTGACCATGATTGACATGGCTACTCGTTATCCTGAAGCCGTTCCACTTAGAAATATCTCAGCAAAGAACGTAGTTAAGGAGATGCTGGGGTTCTTCACAAAGTTTGGTCTGCCCAAGGAGGTGCAGTCAGACCGAGGAAGTAATTTCATGTCAAACGTTTTCAAGCAGTCCCTGAAAGAGTTGGGCATCACCCAGATCACGTCTTCAGCTTACCATCCCCAGACCCAAGGAGCGTTGGAGAGATATCATCAAACACTCAAATCGATGCTCAAGAAATACTGTTTGGAACATCAGAAAGACTGGGATAAAGGTCTTCCATTCGTTGTGTTTGCTGCAAGAGAATCTCCAAATGAATCACTGGGCTTCTCACCTTTTGAACTACTGTTTGGCCATGAAGTAAGAGGACCCCTTAAGTTACTCAAGGAGGAAGATGTCGGAGGAAGATGACGTCAACCTGCTGGAGTATGTGATGAATTTCAAAGAACGGCTGTCCACTGCTTTACAGCTGGCGAGAGAGAATTTAGGAGCTGCTCAGGAGAAGATGAAGACTTGGTATGACAAGAAGTCCAGGTTACGCCACTTTCAGCCAGGAGATCAGGTTTTGATTCTGCTACCAGTTCATGGGCAACCTCTTCAAGCCAAGTTTAGTGGCCCTTATTTCGTGGAGAAGAAACTCAGTGATGTCAACTATGTCATCGCCACACCAGATCGTAGAAAGAGCAAGCAACTATGTCACATCAACATGCTAAAGTTATATCACAGGCGGGACGAAAATAATCCAGTCTGCACTGTAGCTGTTCCACCCGAGTCTGCAAGTGAAGCTCTCCCATGCAGTATGAGCCTGAGTGATAGTTTGGGGAAGAATCCTGATATCATGAATGATCTCCAGACTAAGCTTTCTCATCTACCACCCAAGGAAAGGCAGGAGTTTTCGGCATTACTGCAGGAGTACCCGCAAGTGTTCCGTGCCACTCCAGGAAGAACCACTGTGTTGATGCATGATGTCGATGTTGGAGACGCAAAGCCAATTAAATTGCCTCCTTACCGTGTGAACCTAGTGAAAGTTCCTCTCATCGAGAAGGAGCTTGGCTACCTGTTGGACCACAAGATGATTGAGCCCTGTCAGTGCGAGTGGAGTTCTCCTGTCACTCTAGTCCCTAAGCCAGGTGGGTCACAGAGGCTTTGCATCGACTACAGACGTGTTAATCAGATAACCAAAACAGACACTTACCCTCTCCCTCGTGTGGAAGATTGCATAGACAAGATCGGAAAGGCTAGGTACATAAGTAAGTTTGATTTGTTAAAGGGATACTGGCAAGTACCTATGACTGAACGTGCTAGGGAGATCTCATGTTTTGTAACACTAGGAAAGGCTTTTGCATGTTCTGTAATGCCGTATGGTATGAAGAATGCACCAGCCACATTTCAGAAGCTCATGAATGTTGTAACAGAGGGTTTGGCAGGGTGTGTTGTTTATATTGATGATGTATTAATCTTCAGTGACAACTGGAAAGATCACCTATGCCATGTCAGTAAATTTCTTGACCGTTTAGTTCATGCTAATCTTGTAGCTAATTTATCAAAGTGTGAGTTTGGTCAAGCTAAAGCTCAGTACCTTGGGTATGTAATTGGTGATGGACATGTTGCACCACCAGGAGCTAAGGTTCAGGTTATAAGTGATCTTCCCAGACCTAAAAGTAGGAAAGAGCTACAAAGATTTTTGGGAATGGTAGGTTATTACAGGAGATTTGTTCTTAACTTTTCTATTCTTGTATCACCACTTACAGACCTACTGAAAAAGGGAGTTGAATTTGTCTGGACCGATAACTGTGAATCCTCTTTCAACAAACTTAAAGCTATTCTATTAAGTCAGCCAGTGCTCGCTACTCCAAATTTTGCTAAGCCTTTTAAGATGGCTGTTGATGCAAGTGATACAGGAGCTGGGGCTGTTTTGCTGCAAGAGGATGATCAGGATATTGAACATCCTGTATCTTATTACAGTAAGAAGTTCACTCCACCTCAAAAGAACTACTCAACTATTGAGAAAGAGCTTTTGGCCTTGATTTTGGGTTTACAGCATTTTTCATTTTATTTGTGTTCTGGTTTTGACCCCATAGTCATTTATACCGATCATAACCCACTGAAATTCCTTAGTAAGTTTAAAGATAAAAATCAGAGATTGACAAGATGGAGTCTACTTCTTCAGGAGTATTCATTAGACATACAACATGTCAAGGGGAAAGAAAATGTTATTGCAGATTGCTTATCTAGACTTTAGACAGATTGTTTTAGAGTAATAAGAAATTTCCTTTGTAAATTTCTTTTTCTTTGTGGGGAGGTGTTACATAACCTATGATTTCATCATCTTTTGTGTCATTTTAACGCACAGTATGCTGCATGTTTGATCACGAGCGTGTTCTGCCTCAGTCCCCCCCTTCTACCGTTATAGTAGAGTAAGTCGTCCTTTCTGTTATTCAGTGCGGGATTGTCGACCGTTTGTCCCCATCGCTTCATTTGCGCGTCCTTATTACAAGTTGTATCAGGCTCTGCTGGCCCCTATATAATGAGCTCAGCCTCTGCATCATGGCCACTTAGATCTGCTCCTCATTTTGTTCACATCTCTGTCCTCCCCTGTACAGATATTATTATTGTGAGTGCTCAAGAAGTCTCCAACCATCTAGCAGCTGTGTGTAATTTGAGTATAACTGTTGTTGCATTTTTTCTTGTACTGTATAGCATAAGTTTAATTTGTAGGCCTAGTGAAGTTTTTGTAATTCATGTGGGGTTCTTTGTGTCAGTCATTTTTGATAATAGTTTGTATCTGTAATTATTTATCTGGCATTCACTGAGTATTATCTGGTATCTCATTTTATCAGGGCTGACTTAGATAAATTTACTCTTGCTAATTTCGTGTTAATAGAGGCTATTGCAGTTAACCATATATTTAACCTGTTTTTGCCATTACATTATCCTTATGAGTCCTGAATGTTTTGTTGTTAATTCAAGCATTAAACTTTAACTTGTAATTTTACCTAACTCTTTTGTTTTGAACCTGGAACTTTACGGGACAGTAGTGATTTTTAGCATTCTCACTGAAAGTGTACGTTATCTTTCTCTGTTCCGTAACAATATATATATATATATATATATACATGTATATATATATATATATATATATATATATATATATATATATATATATATATATATATAGTATATGCGGTGGCAGTGACTTTTGCAACTTCCATTCATGGTCGTCAGCAGAGGAATGCAGGAGCGGCCATATTCATCACCAATATCCATGGTCTCAATACCATTTTGAATTCAATTCATTTCTTCCTTCAGTCCGTATCCCCTCTAGCCCTGTTCCCCACAGAACCCTGAATATCTCCCTCTACCGAATTGCCATCTCCTCACAAATTCCGTAACAAGGGTGACACCTGTTGTTATGTCAGATCTGAATATGCAATTGACACTGTTTTAAACTTCACTTCAACTAATTTTGATTACTCATTGTATAAACTAAATTATCTAAATATTACCAAATATATCTGTGTAATCTATCACTCCTCCAATGCTTCTTCAGAACCCAGTGTAATTGACTCTATATCCACTCAGTTGAGTAACTTTAACCTTGCCTTTATCACCGAAATGACCATTTCTTAACGAACATAATGTTGAATGATTATTACATTATGCCAGGACTGACGTTCCTGGTCTAGACTGCGAGTTGTTAGCAGAATCATTTAATCTCACGGTGTTGGCAAAACAACCAAACAGAATGCCAGATAATCCTGACCATAATACCCATTTCTTGGATCTATTCCTGATACATAATCCAGATCAGTACAGGAGAGAATTTCAGAACTGTCACCACTTGGATCCTCTAACCACAGTCTCATCAAAACTTCATTAGTCAGTTCCCGAAAACCTCCCCGTTCTGAGCCTGTCAGGGTGACCCGATGACAATTTGATAGGGCAAACTGGGATGGATTTAGAAATTATCTTGCTGATATTCCATGTCAGTCTTTCTTTTCTAGTGATGTCAATTCCACTCAGTCCCATATTAATGACTTAAAACTAGCTGTTATGGATTTATTCATACGAAGTCAACGGTTCACTAAAAGATCGAACTCTCCAAAGTGGTTTGATAGCAGCTGTGTCAGAGCAACGGCCCAAAAGTCATTAGCGTGTAACTCTTGCTTAAAATAAAAAACATCTGAATCAATCAGTCAATTAAAATTGCTAGAAACCATGCAAAAGCTATAATAAATCTCACTAAATCAAACTTTCTTCAAAATCAAGCATCAAAACTACTTAACAGCCCTAATGACAATAGAATATTCTGGTCAACTCTCAATTGTTTCAGTAATAACGAGTCATCATCCATTCCTCCACTAAAATCTTCACATGGTAACATTACAAATGACCCACGTGGGAAAGCAGATATTTTTGCCAGTACATTTGCCAGAAATTCTACCGTACAGGAAGTCAGCCAGAACGCCCCGGTAGGCCTACTTGAACTTGACTCTCCCGAAATTGTACCACTTAAAATGCAAAGTTGATATGTAAAATCCATCCTAGGCAATTTACCAACAAACAAAGCTCAGGGCCCAGATGGAATTCCTCCAGTTATTATGGAAAAGTGTTCCCCAGAATTTGCCTCTGTTCTAGCTAAATTATTCAGATTATGCATACGTATTTCTTCATTCCATAATTCATGGAAAGAAGTCAAAATCCACCCAGTTCCAAAGAAAGGAAGTTCCTCTGATCCCTCTGATTACAGAGCAATAGCTATCACATCTTCTCTTGGTGAAGTATTTGAAACTGTAATTAATCAGCACATAGGAAAACACCGTGATAGCCAATATGGTTTTCGCCACGAAAGATCCACCATTGACATACTCAATCTCCTGACTCATACCATCCATCAATCAATTGACCAACATGGGGAAACTCATGTAGTAGCCCTTGATATTTCTAAAGCTTCCGACAGAGTGTGGCACAATTCCCTGCTGTCTAAACTTCCTTGTTATGAACTAACTTCTTTTGTTCCTCTCCTTTACTCATATCTCAGTGGCAAAAAAAAAAATTAAGAATAAAAGTAAATGATGTATATTCTCATTTACACTCAGGTAATGCCGGTGTGCCACAAGGATCATTTTTGGCACCAACCCTGTTCCTAGTTCATATTAATGACCTCTTATCTGTTACCCGCAATCCCATCCATTCAAATGCAGATGACTCAACACTTCACAATTGATTCACACTGAAACAGCCATTTACAAAGTTTAAAATTTCTAACTCTCAACTCACTACAACCATCTCCATAAATCAACACTTATCTAAGATCAATGAATGGGGACAAAAGAACCTTGTCTCACTTCATGCTAGTAAAACCAAATATATACGGTTAACTAATAAGCAGACATTATCAGATTCGTATATTACCTTCAGTGTTACTAATATTCCCATCTCCAGAAGTATTGAAATTCTTATGTTTCACTTAAAATGCCCTCATCTGGACCTCTCATGTCAGATCACTTGCTAAAACCGCCTCAGAGAAACTTAGATTATTGTACAGAGTCCTTAACTTCTTCGCTGACAAGCAGTTACCCATAATTTATTAGAGTCATGTGCACTCTCAGCTTGAATATTGCTCACCCTTTAGGAATGAATCTGGAGAGGTTGCACCAAAAGAGCTGTCGGCATTATTAATAACCCTGTTATGATTAATAAACTACTTCCCCTACAGATAAGAAGGAATGTTGCCTCCCTTGCATTGTTTTACTGATACTTTTATGGCAAATGCTCAGCCGAAGTTGAGTCCATTGTGCCACCTCTCCATGTCTTCCCTTGTGCTACACGGCCATCTGGTATCACTCATGACTGGAATGTCGCACAGCCATACTGCAGAACTTCTATCAAAATCCTTTTACTCCCCGAAGAGCATCTCTCTGAAACTCGCTTCCCCGGAGTTGTTTCTCCCAAAACGTCAACCTACATCTGTTCAAGTCCAACTGTTACTGATATATATATATATATATATATATATATATATATATATATATATATATATATATATATATATATATATTGTTACATAGCCTATGATTTCATCATCCTTTGTGTAATTTTAACGCACAGTTGCTGCATGTTTGATCACGAGCGTGTTCTGCCTCAGTTCCCCCCTTCTACCGTTATAGTAGAGTAAGTCGTCATTTCCGGAGTTCAGAGCAGGATTGTCAACTCTTTGTCCCCATGGCTTCATTTGCACGTCCTTCTTACAAGTTGTATCAAGCTCTGCCGGCCCCTATATAATGAGCTCAGTCTCTGCATCATTGCCACTTAGATCTGCTCCTCATTTTGTTCACATCTGTCCTCCCCTGTACAGATATTATTATTGTGAGTGCTCAAGAAATCTCCAAACATCTAGCAGCTGTGTGTAATTTGAGTATAACTGTTGTATTTTTTTCTTGTACTGTGTAGCATAAGGTTAATTCTTAGGCCTAGTGAGGTTTTTGATTAATGTTGGGTTTTATGTCAGTCATTTTTGATAATAGTTTGTATCTGTAATAATTTATCTTGCATTAACTGAGCATTACCTGGTGTATTTTCATTTTATCAGGGCTGACTTAGATAAATTTACTCTCGCTAATTTCGTGTTAACAGAGGCTATTGCAGTTAACCATATATTTAACCTGTTTATTTGCCATTACATTATCCTTATGAGTCCTGAATGTTTTGTTGTTAGTTTGAGCATTAAACTTTAACTTGTAATTTTACCAAACTCTTTTGTTTTGAACCTGGAACTTTACGGGACAGTAGTGATTTTTAGTATTCTCACTTAAAGTGTACATAATCTTTCTCTGTTCCGTAACATAAATTTGGCGACCTCATATCAGGATATTATCATAAGGATATTCCTCGATATTTTGTGACTGTTACTTATTCATGATGTCTACTATTACTAAACTTGATGAAGCCAAAGATTTTTTGTCAAATGTGCAAACAGTGTGTGATGTAGAAAACAGAACAAAGAATGAACTTAAGCTTGTTGCTCAACAATTGGGAATTGCTGTTCGCTCTCATCATTCTAAAGATGAAATTGTTGACATGATTAATGAAAGCTTGTTTAATGTAACTCCTCGAAATGAGCAAACGCAGATTGAATTAGCTAAGTTACAGCTAGCCCTGCAGGAGTCTCGTGCTAAGGAGGCTGAATTTCAGGCCCGTTCTAAAGAGCCTGAGGCACAAGTTGAAATTGCTAGGATTCAGGCAGACCATGAGTATCGCATGAAACAAGGTGGAACTGGATCATCTAGCTCTGATGATTTTGATGTGGCTAAAAATGTTAAACTTGTCCCTCCTTTTAATGAATCTGATTTAACAAAGTATTTTCAGTTGTTTGAGAGGGTAGCTACAGGTTTTAATTGGCCAAAACAGAATTGGCCAGTACTCCTTCAAACTGTTCTCACCGGTAAAGCTCAAGTAACTTATGCATCTTTGCCTCAGGATCAATCTGATAATTATGATGTAGTTAAGAGCTTGATTCTTAAGGCCTATGAGGTTGTTCCTGAAGCCTATAGAGTAAAATTTAGGACAACTTACAAGCAAGATAAGCAATCCCATGTTGAGTATGCAAAAATCAAAGAAGATCTGTTAGAGCAGTGGTTAAATTCTAAGAATGTGGATTCTGATTTTGACAAATTTAAGCAGATGATTTTGCTGGAGGACTTCAAAAGGTGTATTAGTAAAGATGTAAGCCTATATCTTGATGAGAAAAGAATAGATAATTTGTCTGATGCTGCAGTTTTAGCTGATGAGTATGTTCTCACTCACAAGAGATATTCTAGAGAAAAAGGGAAAGCTGAGAGTAAGTACGTTGCCTCTACTCAGAGTACAGGTAACAGGAAAGAGAATAAGGATGATGTTTCTCAGGAAGTAAATACCAGCTTCACCTCTAGATTTCAGAAAAGTAAATGTACTAATTGTAGTAAGCTTGGTCATACTACGGAGAGATGTTTCAGGAGACAGCGTGATGTGAACAAAAAGGAGTCTTTAAATATTCAGTCAATTGGTCTAGTGTCCACTCCTCAGAGTTCCCAGAATTCTTTAAGCGAGTTAACTGAACCTGCTTTGAGGGGTAACTTAAATTCTCATGATGGAGCTCCTCTTTTGAGCAGTAACGTGGGTGACACTCTCAAGAGTTCATGTGCTAATTTCCTGTCTGATGGTTTTGTCAGTCCTCTGGACAGTAATGACAGGAAATCAGTTAAAATATATCGTGATACAGGTGCTTGCCAATCCCTTATGCTGACCAGTGTTCTAGGCTCTAATGTTAATTCCTCTGATGAAACTGTAATCTTACAAGGAGTAGGGAATAATTACTTCTCTGTCCCTCTCTGCAGAGTGAATTTAGAGTCTGGTTTTGTTAATGGTTCCGTTATGGTTGGGTTGGTTGAGACACTCCCAATGTCAGGTGTAACTTTCTTACTTGGAAATGATATTGGTGGAAGTCAAGTGTGTCCAGCTCCTCAGTTGTCTAGTGAGCCAGTGGCTGCGACCCAGGATTGTGATGTCCCTGATGTGTTCCCTGCATGTGCTGTCACTAGGGCTAAGTCTAAAGTTACTGGTGATTTAGAGGATAATGATGATGATGATGTTATCCTAGCTGACACTTTTCTTGCTAATTTGGACCACTCACCAGATGAGGCAGTACCCCGTAGTGTTGATAATTTGTCTCGTCAAGAGTTGGTTGAGTTGCAGGTTGCTGACCCTGAGTTGAAAGGTCTAGCTAACTCTGCTTACAGTGAAGAAGAGTCAGCCGGTGCTTCTACTTGTTATTATGTAAAGTCAGGAGTACTTATGAGGAAGTGGAGACCCCCAACAGCATCAGCCGACTGTCAATGGGAGGTTGTACATCAAGTTGTCATCCCTCGTGTTTGTAGGCAGGATATCATTAGAGTGGCTCATGATTCCAGTTTGGCAGGACACCTTGGAGTGAGGAAGACTGTGGCACGCATTTTGAAACACTTCTACTGGCCAGGTATCTTCAGGGATGTTTCCTGGTATTGTAAGTCTTGTCACACCTGTCAAGTTGTGGGGAAGTGTAATCAGACCGAAAAGGTTGCACCTCTAGTTCCCATTCCTCCTTTTGAGGCGCCTTTCACCCGTGTGTTGGTGGATATTGTGGGCCCTCTTCCTAAGACTTCTTCAGGATTTTCTTGTGTTGACCCTGATTGATATGGCTACTCGTTATCCTGAAGCCATTCCACTTAGAAATATCTCAGCAAAGAACATGGTTAAGGAAATGCTAGGGTTCTTCACAAAGTTTGGTCTGCCCAAGGATGTACAGTCAGACCGGGGAAGTAATTTCATGTCAAATGTTTTCAAGCAGTCTCTGAAAGAGTTGGGCATCACCCAGATCACGTCTTCAGCTTACCATCCCCAGACCCAAGGAGCGTTGGAGAGATATCATCAAACACTCAAATCGATGCTCAAGAAATACTGTTTGGAACATCAGAAAGACTGGGACAAAGGTCTTCCATTTGTTGTATTTGCCGCAAGAGAATCTCCAAATGAATCACTGGGCTTCTCACCTTTTGAACTACTGTTTGGCCATGAAGTAAGAGGACCCCTTAAGTTACTCAAGGAATGCTGGCTGTCGGAGGAAGATGACGTCAACCTGCTGGAGTATGTGATGAAGTTCAAAGAACGGCTGTCCACTGCTTTACAGCTGGCGAGAGAGAATTTAGGAGCTGCTCAGGAGAAGATGAAGACTTGGTATGATAGTCCAGGTTACGCCACTTTCAGCCAGGAGATCAGGTTTTGATTCTGCTACCAGTTCATGGGCAACCTCTTCAAGCCAAGTTTAGTGGTCCTTATTTCGTGGAGAAGAAACTCAGTGATTTCAACTATGTCATCGCCACACCAGATCGTAGAAAGAACAAGCAACTATGTCACATCAACATGCTAAAGTTATATCACAGGCGGGACGAAAATAATCCAGTCTGCACTGTAGCTGTTCCACCCGAGTCTGCAAGTGAAGCTCTCCCATGCAGTATGAGCCTGAGTGATAGTTTGGGGAAGAATCCTGATATCATGAATGATCTCCAGACTAAGCTTTCTCATCTACCTCCCGAGGAAAGGCAGGAGTTTTCGGCATTACTGCAGGAGTACCCGCAAGTGTTCCGTGCCACTCCAGGAAGAACTACTGTGTTGATGCATGATGTCGAGGTTGGAGACGCAAAGCCAATTAAACTGCCTCCTTACCGTGTGAACCCAGTGAAAGTTCCTCTCATCCAGAAGGAGCTTGGCTACCTGTTGGACCACAAGATGATTGAGCCTTGTCAGAGCGAGTGGAGTTCTCCTGTCACTCTAGTCCCTGAGCCAGGTGGGTCACAGAGGCTTTGCATCGACTACAGACGTGTTAATCAGATAACTAAAACAGACACTTACCCTCTCCCTCGTGTGGAAGATTGCATAGACAAGATCGGAAAGGCTAGGTACATAAGTAAGTTTGATTTGTTAAAGGGATACTGGCAAGTACCTATGACTGAACGTGCTAGGGAGATCTCATGTTTTGTAACACTAGGAAAGGCTTTTGCATGTTCGGTAATGCCATATGGTATGAAGAATGCACCAGCCACATTTCAGAAGCTCATGAATGTTGTAACAGAGGGTTTGGCAGGGTGTGTTGTTTATATTGATGATGTATTAATCTTCAGTGACAACTGGAAAGATCATCTATGCCATGTCAGTAAATTTCTTGACCGTTTAGTTCAGGCTAATCTTGTAGCTAATTTATCAAAGTGTGAGTTTGGTCAAGCTAAAGTTCAGTACCTTGGGTATGTAATTGGTGATGGACATGTTGCACCACCAGGAGCTAAGGTTCAGGTTATAAGTGATCTTCCCAGTCCTAAAAGTAGGAAAGAGCTACAAAGATTTTTGGGAATGGTAGGTTATTACAGGAGATTTGTTCTTAACTTTTCTATTCTTGTATCACCACTTACAGACCTACTGAAAAAGGGAGTTAAATTTGTCTGGACCGATAACTGTGAATCCTCTTTCAACAAACTTAAAGCTATTCTATTAAGTCAGCCAGTGCTCGCTACTCCAAATTTTGCTAAGCCTTTTAAGATGGCTGTTGATGCAAGTGATACAGGAGCTGGGGCTGTTTTGCTGCAAGAGGATGATCAGGGTATTGAACATCCTGTATCTTATTACAGTAAGAAGTTCACTCAACCTCAAAAGAACTACTCCACTATTGAGAAAGAGCTTTTAGCCTTGATTTTGGGTTTACAGCAGTTTTCATTTTATTTGTGTTCTGGTTTTGACCCCATAGTCATTTATACCGATCACAACCCACTGAAATTCCTTAGTAAGTTTAAAGATAAAAATCAGAGATTGACAAGATGGGGTCTACTTCTTCAGGAGTATTCATTAGACATACAACATGTCAAGGGGAAAGAAAATGTTATTGCAGATTGCTTATCTAGACTTTAGACAGATTGTTTTAGAGTAATAAGAAATTTCCTTTGTAAATTTCTTTTTCTTTGTGGGGAGGTGTTACATAGCCTATGATTTCATCATCCTTTGTGTAATTTTAACGCACAGTATGCTGCATGTTTGATCACGAGCGTGTTCTGCCCCAGTTCCCCCCTTCTACCGTTATAGTAGAGTAAGTCGTCATTTCCGGAGTTCAGAGCAGGATTGTCAACTCTTTGTCCCCATGGCTTCATTTGCGCGTCCTTCTTACAAGTTGTATCAAGCTCTGCCGGCCCCTATATAATGAGCTCAGTCTCTGCATCATTGCCACTTAGATCTGCTCCTCATTTTGTTCACATCTCTGTCCTCCCCTGTACAGATATTATTATTGTGAGTGCTCAAGAAATCTCCAAACATCTAGCAGCTGTGTGTAATTTGAGTATAACTGTTGTATTTTTTCTTGTACTGTGTAGCATAAGGTTAATTCTTAGGCCTAGTGAGGTTTTTGATTAATGTTGGGTTTTATGGCAGTCATTTTTGATAATAGTTTGTATCTGTAATAATTTATCTTGCATTAACTGAGCATTACCTGGTGTATTTTCATTTTATCAGGGCTGACTTAGATAAATTTACTCTCGCTAATTTCGTGTTAACAGAGGCTATTGCAGTTAACTATATATTTAACCTGTTTATTTGCCATTACATTATCCTTATGAGTCCTGAATGTTTTGTTGTTAGTTTGAGCATTAAACTTTAACTTGTAATTTTACCTAACTCTTTTGTTTTGAACCTGGAACTTTACGGGACAGTAGTGATTTTTAGTATTCTCACTTAAAGTGTACATTATCTTTCTCTGTTCCGACACAATATATATATATATATCCAGAGAGACAAACAGTTATACAGTACATAGTTAGATACAGAGACTTATTAAAAGACAGTATCAATGATAGACAGACATCCGGATAATAGGTAAAATATTCCGTGACATGATATGGTAGAAAATAATGAAAATTATCAAACAAGCAATTGGGCAGAAAAAGTAATGACAAATAAATATTGATTAGTGAACAGGCTGATATAAAACAGAAATGCAGGCTTAATTACATGGATACAGATTAACAGATATGAGAAATGAGAAAACTGAAAACAGGAAGAAGAACTTAGACACACAGACACACACACAGACAAGGAGAAGGGTAAAGTAGCAACAAAAAGATTACCAAGATTTTACTTCTGGTGTGAAAGTCGGAAGATTCACGATGAAAATAAGTAAGCAAAATTATGAATAAGAGAAATGGCGTCTGTATTTTGTCTGATGATTCCCCCAAATAGGCAGGTACGAGAGAGAGAGAGAGAGAGAGAGAGAGAGAGAGAGAGAGAGAGAGAGAGAGAGAGAGAGAGAGAGAGACAATGACCGGAAAACGTATTTAGTAGTATAAGGTGATGGGCATGGTTTTGGAAGAATTTTTTGTTTCCCTCTTTCGTTTCTCTACCGTCAGAAAATATAAAAAATGATATGAAAATGCTCTCGGTTACCCGCGTCGACTCCCGAGAGACAACGGAGGAAATATCGTCTATAATTAATGTGCATGCAAACTGGGCCGTAAAAAAGAATGAAAATTTGCAAGAGAATTGGGGGGAAAAGGCAAACCAGTCAGAGAGAGAGAGAGAGAGAGAGAGAGAGACGGGGAGGGGGGAACGATATTATGCACTTAGAGATACGAATGGATACATGAAAAAATAAATACAGATAGAAAGAAAAGATAGACAGAGTAATAGATCGACCTATATGTTGAAATCCTGCCCACATCCCATGCTGTCACTCACTTGCGTGTCATCCCCATGCCCCGTTCGAGGCAAACACCCCTCCTTACCCGCTCCTTCCTTCCTCACTCATCCATTCATTTCTTTCTCATTCACCCGTTTATTTCCTCTCCACCTACACACACACCCTTTCCACCAACAACTCCCCTCTCCCCCTTCACTGGTCCCCCTTCCTATGCACAATGTCTCCCGCCTTCTCAGTTTTTTAATAAAACTTTTTCTAACTCACGAAGTCTCTCATTATGCCATTATATCTACCCAAACAATCCATCTCCCATAGACTTCTAAACTTCATATATAAAATATCTTTCCTCCTCTTAAATACTCCACTCCATACACAAAAACCTTCCGACTCTCATGCCCTTTTCATATATCCTTCTCCAATCACATACTAATTTCCAATATTAAATTTCTGTTTTCAAACCTCTGATAGTCTAAACATTGCTTCCCATTAACATATACTTCCTAATTCTTTCATTTTCTTTCCCCTCCTGCACTTTTCTAATCCATGCACATACTTTACATCTTCCAGTCCTTCCTCATTCACACTCCCTTTTCCAGTCAACACAACTTTCCCATCCACCCATCCATCCCCACTCACACACCTTTTACCCAAACCATCTTCCCTCTCCATCCACAAACCCTTTCTATCCAGCCATTCAGAGTTTTCCATACTCATTTAACACACCCACAGGAACACACACTCTCCCCAAACCCACAGGAACACACACTCTTCCCAAACCCACAGGAACACACACTCTTCCCAAACCCACAGGAACACACTCTTCCCAAACCCACAGGAACACACACTCTTCCTTTTTCCCATCCACATTTCCTTACCAACCCACACAAACAACACTTTCCCCTAGACATTCATCCTTCCTTAATCACTCACTTTTCCTTTTCATCCATCCACGCCTACATACACACATTTTCAACACTTACCCACTCATCCCCCTCCCCACACACACACCATTTTTCCCATCCCGACACATCTCTTCCCACATACACAAACTCCCACCTTCACACACCTTCACACATAACTATGCATCCATCTTCTCTCTCTCTCTCTCTCTCTCTCTCTCTCTCACACACACACACACACACACACACACACACACACACACACACATATATATATATATATATATATATACAATACCATATATATATATATATATATATATATATATATATATATATATATATATATATATATATATGTATAAATATGTATATACGACAGGAAAATCATCTTAGTTACGAAATCATCCTGGAGGGCCAACAACATCCTGCCATAGGTCCATGTTGCACGTAGCAAGGCAGGCCTCTTAGCCCTTGTTCCTCAGCGATTTATTTTGTGTATCAGACGACGATATTCTCTGGGATGTTATTTATAGACTTTAATCAGTGACATAGGAAAGTTTGCATCAGGAACGGACAAAAGAGTACTGAGGTGTAAAAGGAATAAATCGCTAAGAAAAACATTTTGCGGAATCACACATCGTTGCATCAAGAGCAGATAAAAATATTGAGCTGTAATAATCAAATCGCTAAGGAAAACGTGTTAACCACCCAAAGCAACAGACAATACAGATCTTAAGTTGACCGAGGGTCACTTGGTTAACTGCATACCTGGGAAGGAATTCT
Source organism: Coenobita brevimanus (assembly GCF_032717465.1). Taxonomy (NCBI): domain Eukaryota; kingdom Metazoa; phylum Arthropoda; class Malacostraca; order Decapoda; family Coenobitidae; genus Coenobita; species Coenobita brevimanus. Next base: position 34,209,115 of record NC_136977.1, read on the forward strand.
TGTTAATTAAGAAAGGTCCGTAACACCTTTTCCTATGCGACTTATTTTGCTTATTACGCCATACTGTCCTACTCTGTGTTACATAAATCCTTCCAATATCACCATACACTGCTTAAATACAGTACAAGAAGATATTAACCAGTTAAAACCACAAATAAATTGCTAAAGAAGAGATGTTAGGGAGCCTCTGTACCTGACAAGTCCTAATGAGGCAGCCAGGTGACCTATGCAACAGGTGTCACTGATTAACCCAGAAAGTCCCATCACGGTGTCTTTCCAACGACTGGCTTATACGCTATACGGTGCTCAGTTCCTCTAGCTTTTGTGGGTCTGTGGTGCTCAGTTTCTCTCTAGCTTTTGTGGATCTGTGGTGCTCAGTTCATGTAGCATTGGTGGATCTGTGGTGCTCAGTTCATGTAGCATTGGTGGATCTGTGGTGGTCAGTTTCTCTCTAGCTTTAGTGGGTCTGTGGTGTTAAGTTCCCCTAGCCTTTGTTGATCTGTGGTGCTCATTGTCTCTCAAGCTTTCTTGTAACTGTGGTACCCAGTTTCTTTAGCTTTGGTGGATTGTGGTACTCAGTTTCTGTAGCTTTCGTGGATCTGTGGTGCTCAGCTTCTTTAGCTTTGGTGGATCTGTGGTGCTCAGTTTCCGTGGCATTGGTGGATCTGTGGTGCTTAGCTTCTTTAGCTTTGGTGGATCTATGGTGCTAAGTTTCTGTAGCTTTGATGGATGTATGGTGCTCAGTTTCTTTAGCTTTAATGGATCTGTGGTGCTCAGTTTCTATAGCTTTGGTGGATCTGTGGTGCTCAGTTTTTATTGCTTTCTTGGATCTGTAATGCTCAGTTTGTACTGCTTTAGTGGGTCAGTTATATCAAAGACGTGGACAGATGAGGATCAGGACGATGAGTTAGGAGGGTGGATATATAAAAACGGTTGAGGTAAATGGCACTACTGTCTCACACATACTTATACATGATGAATAATGAAGAATTAGCACCAAGCCATAATAAAGTAATATGACACTGTAGGAGTAAAGACTAAAATAAACTGGAAGAAACACGGAAATATGAGAAAGAGACGAAGGACTGAACAGCAGAAGAGGACAGTAAGGCAAGAAAGACTGGAAACAAAAGACCTCTTTTAGTCGCCTCTTGCGACAAGCAGGTATATTGGGGAAGTGTTCTTTCCCTCCCTCCCCAAGGGGTTGGCAGCTCTTGGTTGTGCCCTCACTAGCGAGGTTTCCGGCATGAGAGACCCTGCCAGGACCACTGGGGCACGTAAGCTCCAACACCACAAGGTGACTGCTACGGGGGCGGGGGGAGAGTAGAGGGAAAATAAAGAGGCAGAGAGGAACACGAAAATATCAAGAAGACAGGTAGGACAGAAGCAAGCACTAAGGAGAAAGAGACTGGGGAGAGATAAAGGCCCCTTTTAGACGCCTCTTACGACAAACAGAGATACTGGTGAAGAAATAGTCCCTCCCCCTCCCAGGGGAGTTGGTCAACCGAAGACGACACCCCATCCCCACCAGCCACGAGAAGTGGGCCTCAGGGACCGTGCTTATAAAACCTACATCATTGGTGAAAGTAGAGACTTAAGGAGCAGTTCATCATAAAGTCGAGACTTTGTACTGCCCTCAGGCAGTACATCTTTTATTTTCCCTGGAATGATTGCTGCTTCCATGGCCGGGAGCCATCTGAGTGTGCCTTGCGCATTACGGAGGTTATTCACTCGGGCATGGAGGCATACATTCCTCTCTCATTTCCTTTGACGAATGTAAGAAAGCCTTGGTTTAATCATACTTGTTCTAATGCTGTCCACAACAAGGACTGGGCCTATAAATGGGACCAGAGCCAACCCACCCCTGAATCACATCTTTTTTATGTTTCTGCCCGGAATCGTGCTAAGTCTGTTCTTCGCTCTGCTAAAAATAATTTCATCCATACTAAAATGCTCTCAACTCTCCAACTCGAATTCTTCCCGCTCCTTCTGGCACCTTGCCAAGAACCTTTCTAACTTCTTTACCTTATCATCCTTCCCTCCTCTTTTCTATTCTGATGGCTCTGTAGCTATTACTTTCTACTGATAAATCACATCTGTTTGCTCAGACTTTCTCCTCCAATTCCCCCTTAGACGATTCCAGTGTTGTTCCTCCGTCACTTCCACTCTCTGACTTCCTCATGGCTGCCATCAAAATTTCTTCGGCTGATGTATTTTCTGCCATCACTGGCCTCAATATTGTTACGTGGGTGGCAATGACACGGCACGGCTCACCCGACCACCTACAAGTGCCTGATCTTTACATGTAATGTCACCACCTTCACTAGCGATCTCGGAATGCTGTTGGGACAAAGACCGAACGACTGGACCATGCTGCAGCACACTTGCTATGTTGACAAGGGTTGTGGATCCAGGGCTTGAGGATTCGGACTCATTCGAATTCTAAACAGATTTGTAGTGGGAGCTGGTGAAGAGGGAATGAGCAGAACTACCTTGGACTGTGAAGGGAGAGGGTGACGAGGGCTGGTCGGTGGTCGGCGGAGCCGGGTTGTGGTTTTACATCAATATATATATTTATCTGTATTTGTGAGTGATATTATCTGCTGACCCATATAGCAGAACTTTGTATATTTCTATGTTATGTTTATTATTCGGTGTGTAATGTGATTCATGCTTTATTGTGGTAAATAGTGTTGGTGAAAGTAAATACAGGTTTTAGGGAATGAGGATTTTTAGTGTAGCCTGAAGGAAAAGGAACACAAGGATTCCTAACCAATGATTTGATACTAGATTTGTTTTGTGGGTTCTGTTACGCACCTTGTTCGGGATCAGCCGGTGTCTGCTCAGAACTAAAGCTACGTGACAAAATTGGGGGCCTGTCCGGGATCCCTTTTGCTCCTTTTGCTACTTTATTGCACTGTTTTAATTGTGTTGATCTAATGTGAATTTAAATTTTAAAGAAGGTATTAGTAACTCTTCAAAATGACTTTTGATGCTGAGCAATTCCTTCAGTCACCTACAGTGCAGATTTTAATTGATTTGAAGAAGGCAGACTTACTTAAAATTGCTGAAAAGTTGGATTTTAGTGTAAGGAAAAGTTGGTATAAATTTCAAATTAGGAATGAATTGATAAAGTATATGGTGGATGAAGAATTGCTCCATAAGGGTGCACTCGATTATATAGAGCATGATGGTGATATGGTGAGGATAAAGGAACTAGAACTAGAGAATCAGTACCGTATGAGAGAACTAGAGGTTCAGAGAGAAATTAAATTAAAAGAGTTGGAGCTTAGAGCAACAGCACCATCCACGGTTCCTTTTAACATAGCTAGCAATGCGAAATTGGTTCCGCCATTTCAGGAAAATGCAGTGGATAATTATTTTAGATATTTTGAGAAAGTCGCAGTTAGTTCGGGTTGGCCGAAGGAACACTGGACAGTGCTACTCCAGTCTGTGTTAACTGGTAAAGCCCAAGAAATATACATGTCTATGTCTGTTGATGACTGCCGTGATTATGAGAAAGTGAAAAGTGCTGTGTTGAAAGGGTATGAATTGGTGCCTGAAGCTTACCGACTGAAATTTCGAAATCTGCTGAAAAGGGATGATCAGAGTTTCTTGGATTTTGCAAGAGAAAAAGAAAGTCTGTTTGGTCGATGGTGTCAGAGTGAAAATGTGGGTCGTGATTATGATAAGCTGTGCCAGATGTTACTCGTTGAGGAATTTAAGAGGTGCTTACCTGATCGAATTAAGGTATATTTAAATGAAAACCGGGTAAAGGTGTTGAATGATGCTGCCAGAATGGCAGAGGATTATGCCCTGATCCATAAAATGCATAGTGTAGTAGGTACTGAAAACTTTGTAGAACCACAGCCTACTCCACTGACAGGTAAGAATGAGTTCACAAGTGACAAAAGAGAGACCGCCAGCCCTAGTCGTAACTCTACTAGTGATAAAAGGAAGCCAGTAAGATGTTTTAACTGTAAATTGATGGGTCATACTGTTAATAATTGCTGGTTCTTAAAAGATAAAAAGTCCAAGGATGTTCCAACAGCTCTTGCCAGTATTAAAAGTATAAAGGATGTAAAAACTCCAGTAGATGTCAATATGCTTGTAGAAGATACATGTAAGATGGGTAATGTAAGAGATGAATTTAAGCCATTTTGTTCAGAAGGAAGTGTGTCCCTGCGTGATGATGAAAATGGTAAAAAGCCTGTGGTTATATTGAGAGATACAGGGGCGGTGCAGTCACTGCTGCTGGAAGGTGTGTTACCACTATCTAGGGAGACTTCTGATGCTAATGTTGTTTTAGCAGGCATTGAGTATGGGCACATGACTGCTCCATTATATAAAGTTCATCTCGAATGTAAATTCCTGGATGCAGATGTAACTGTAGCAGTGGTGCCTAAGTTACCAATGGAAGGTGTATCATTTATATTGGCAAATGACTTGGCAAGAGATATGGTATTTGTTAACTCCAAACTGAAGGTAGCTGTTCTAAGTACTCCAGACCTAAACAGCGGTGAGCCGGAGGAAGCAGACGCCACGGAGGTGTTCCCCGCCTGTGCGGTCACGAGGGCCATGCAACGGGCCGTGCATGTCAGACCCGATCCACTGGACCACGAATCCCATCAGGCAGCCGATGTGAGTCAGTGTGCATCTTATCCATCCAAGGTATGTGGACTAGATGGAAATGTGGAGGGTGACGAGATAGCCTCATTATTCAATCACGAGACTGACAGTGATAACACCAAGCTAAGTAATTTTCTTGTTGAAAAAAGCAGGCTTATAGATCACCAAAGATGTGATGCAGAACTGCGTAAGATTGCTGAACTAGCTATGTCAGAAGAGGAAGTGTCGGGTGTCCCTACGGGGTACTATAAGAAGGGGGGCGTGCTAATGCGTAAGTGGAGGCCTCGTCACGTGGCTGCAGGAGATGAGTGGCATGTCATACACCAGGTTGTGGTCCCCGCACCGTACAGGTCCCAGGTTCTCGGCCTTGCACATGACTCACCGTTGTCAGGTCATATGGGAATTAACAAGACATGTAGGAAAATAATGAACCACTTTTATTGGCCGGGGTTACGGAAAGATGTTGCAAAATATTGTAAATCGTGTCACCAATGTCAGGTTGTGGGAAAACCCAATCAGAAAATACCTGTTGCACCTCTGTACCCAATTCCTGCTATTTCTGAATCTTTTAGCCATGTCATTGTAGACTGTGTTGGTCCACTTCCGAAAACTAAGTCTGGTAATAATTATCTCCTCACTATTATGTGTTCCTCCACCCGATACCCTGAGGCAATCCCCTTACGTAAGATCAGTGGCAACAAAATTGTCCAAGCACTAACCAAGTTCTTTTGCACGTTTGGACTGCCCAGAGTAATACAGACTGATCAAGGCAGTAACTTCCTCTCCCGAGTGTTCCAGTCAGCAATGCAACAGATGGGGATAGAACACCGTGTGTCAAGTGCGTATCACCCAGAGTCGCAGGGTGCGTTGGAAAGGTTCCACCAAACGCTAAAGAATATGGTGCGAATTTGTTGCCATGAGAAGGATGATCAGTGGGATGAAATGATTCCATTATTGTTGTTTGCAGTCAGGGAATCGGTGCAGGATACAATGGGGTTTAGCCCGTTTGAGCTGGTGTTTGGGCATGAAGTGAGAGGTCCACTTAAGACGTTAAAAGAGAAATGGGTAAGTGATGATTCTGAAACTAATGTGTTAAAACATGTAATGGACTTTCGCATGAAACTCAACAGGATGTGTGAGCTGGCAAGAGCGAACCTCTGTGACTCCCAGAGGCGGATGAAGACGTGGTACGACAAAGATGCTCAGTCACGAACATTTTCACCTGGTGATAAGGTACTAGTCTTCCTGCCCGTCCCTGGGCAGTCACTGAAGGCACGCTATTTCGGACCCTATGTGATTGAGAAAAAGCTAAGTGATCTCAATTATGTTGTTAAAACTCCGGATAAACGTAAAGAGTCAAGGCTTTGTCATATCAACCAGATAAAGAAATATATAGAACGTAGAAGTGAAGAGCCTGTTGAAAACTGTAAAGATGTAATCATGCTTCATGATGTAAGGGATGTGACTGATGATGGAGATGAGAAAGATGATCATCTAGCTAATGTACCTCACTCCAAGTTAGTTAATTCAGACATACTAAATAATCTACAAGAAAAACTTGGACACTTGGATTTAACTAAACAGCAGCAGCTGGCTACATTAATATCAGACTTTGCTTGCCTGTTTTCTGATGTTCCAGGTCACACAAATTTAATTTATCATGATATTGATGTTGGCAAAAATAGTCCTGTGAAGCAGCATCCGTACAGAATTAATCCTACTAAGCATAATCAGTTAAGGGATGAAGTCCGGTACATGTTAGAAAACGGGATTATAGAGCAAAGTGTAAGTGGCTGGAGTTCACCATGTATACTGGTACCTAAGGCTGATGGTGGGATTAGGTTCTGCACGGATTTCAGGAGAGTGAATACTTTGACTAGAGATGATTCATATCCCATACCACGTATTGATGACTGTATTGACCAAGTTGGCAAGGCAAGGTATGTAACTAAGGTGGACCTGCTGAAGGGCTATTGGCAGATTCCCCTGACGGAAAGGGCAAGAGAAATATCTGCGTTTGTGACTCCAGATGGACTCTTTCAGTATTGTGTAATGCCTTTTGGTTTGAAAACCGCGCCTGCGACCTTCCAGCGTCTAATTAATGGTCTAACGTCGGGGTTAGATGGATGTAGAGCATATCTGGATGATATAATAGTCTACAGCGAGACCTGGGATGATCACCTGGTGAGGCTGCAGGCGCTGTTTGAGAGGCTCAAGGAAGCAAACCTAACGGTAAACCTTGCAAAGAGTGACTTTGCCCATGCGCGGGTCACCTACCTGGGATATATAGTGGGTCAAGGTCAAGTAATTCCTCTAAATTGCAAGATTGATGCCATTGACAAGTTTCCAGTACCAAAGTCAAAGAGAGAGGTGATGAGGTTTCTTGGCATGGCTGGTTATTACAGAAGATTTGTTAAGAATTTTTCAGATGTAGTTGCTCCATTAACTGATTTATTAAGGAAAAATGTAAAGTTCATTTGGTCAGAATCTTGTGAAAATTCATTCAAGACAATCAAAGCTATGCTGGTATCCTCACCCATTCTTAGCTCTCCTGATTTTGATAAGAGATTTATACTTTATGTTGATGCCAGTGATGCTGGTGCAGGAGCAGTGTTATGTCAGACAGACAGCAGGGGTATTGATCACCCAGTGTGTTATTTCTCTAAGAAATTCAATAAGCACCAGAAAAATTATTCTACAATAGAGAAAGAGGCATTAGCTCTGATGCTAGCCCTGAGACACTTTGAAGTCTACTTATATCCTGCTCGAGAACCTGTGAAGATCTATACTGACCATAATCCTTTAACTTTCATAGCAAAGATGAGTGGGAAGAACCAAAGGATTTTAAGATGGAGTTTAGAAATGCAGAAGTACAATTTGGATATTAACCACATAAAAGGAAAAGAAAATATCCTTGCTGATGTTTTGTCCAGAGGATAGGTCAGATAATGATTGAAAACAGATTGTAAATAACTAAAATATATAGGTATCAATATTACTGTTATCTATGTAAAGATTTCCTCTTCAGTTGACCACCTAATGTTGCCCAGTACCTCTTCTAAGATAATGTGTGTGCTTAGTTTCCTGGTGATGAAATATATAACAAGTATATAAGAATATGTGCCGTGAAATAATAGGATCTATGGGTTTTGGTTTAAAAAAAAAAAAAAAAAAGTTAATACTTTTTTTTTTTCTTTTAAGGAGGGAGGTGTTACGTGGGTGGCAATGACACGGCACGGCTCACCCGACCACCTACAAGTGCCTGATCTTTACATGTAATGTCACCACCTTCACTAGCGATCTCGGAATGCTGTTGGGACAAAGACCGAACGACTGGACCATGCTGCAGCACACTTGCTATGTTGACAAGGGTTGTGGATCCAGGGCTTGAGGATTCGGACTCATTCGAATTCTAAACAAATTTGTAGTGGGAGCTGGTGAAGAGGGAATGAGCAGAACTACCTTGGACTGTGAAGGGAGAGGGTGACGAGGGCTGGTCGGTGGTCGGCGGAGCCGGGTTGTGGTTTTACATCAATATATATATTTATCTGTATTTGTGAGTGATATTATCTGCTGACCCATATAGCAGAACTTTGTATATTTCTATGTTATGTTTATTATTCGGTGTGTAATGTGATTCATGCTTTATTGTGGTAAATAGTGTTGGTGAAAGTAAATACAGGTTTTAGGGAATGAGGATTTTTAGTGTAGCCTGAAGGAAAAGGAACACAAGGATTCCTAACCAATGATTTGATACTAGATTTGTTTTGTGGGTTCTGTTACGCACCTTGTTCGGGATCAGCCGGTGTCTGCTCAGAACTAAAGCTACGTGACAATATTAACAAGGCATATGGGCCTGAAGGAGTCCCTCCTGTTGTCCTCAAGAACTGTGCTTCTGTGCTTACACCCTGCCTAGGTAAACTCTTTCGCCTATGTCTTTCAACTTGTACCTTTCCTTCTTGCTGGAAATTTGCTCTCATTCAGCCAGTCCCAAAGAAGGGTGACCATTCCCAACCCTCTAACTATCGTCCAATTGCTTTAACATCCTGTTACAAAAGTTTTCGAGTTATTTCTTAACAGAAAAATTTTCAAGCATCTTTCCTGTTACAACCTTCTTTCTGATCGTCAGTATGGTTTCCGTCAGGGACGCTCTACTGGCGATCTTCTTACCTACATTTCAGACTCCTGGTCATCCTCCTTTCGGGACTTTGGCGAAAGCTTTGCCATTGCACTTGACATCTCAAAGGCTTTCGATCGAGTCTGGCATAAATCTTTAATTTCTAAACTGCCCTCTTATGGTTTCTATTCTTCTATCTATGCCTTCATTTACAGCTTCCTTCCTGGTCGTTCTATAGCTGCTGTTGTAGACGGCCATCGTTCTTCTCCTAGATCTATCAACAGTGATGTCCCTCAGCATTCTGTCCTATCACCAACTCTCTTCCTTTTATTCATCAATGATCTTCCAAGGTGTACATCTAATCCTATCCACTCGTATGCTGATGATTCCACCCTTCACCTTTCCGTTCGGTTCCCGCAACGTCCATCTCAGCAGTTACTTCAACAAACAACGGATGAGGCTATGGCACACCTAATGTCTGACTTGACTCGTATCTCTGACTGGGGTAATAATAATCTTGTTGTTTTTAATGCATCAAAGACTCAGTTTTCACACCTATCAACCCTTGAAAATCTTCCACAGGAGTACCCACTAATGTTTAGTAACATCCAGCTCAATCCTGCATCATCCTTGAACATGCTTTAGGTTTCATTCACACGAGACTTATCTTGGAAAGATCATATTGCATCTCATGTAAAATCTGCTTCCAAGAGACTGGGTATGCTAAGCCGACTCCGTGCCTTCTTTACTCCTGCACAGTTGTTGACTTTATACACGGGTTTTATTCGCCCCTGTTTAGAATACAACTCTCATGTGTGGGGAGGCTCCCCACATACAGCTCTTCTCAATAGGGTGGAGTCAAAGCTTTTCGTCTCATTAACTCTCCTCCTTTTACTGGCTCCTTTCAACCTCTGTCTCTTTGCCACACTGTTGCCTCTTTATCTCTTTTCTATCGCTACTTCAATGGTCACTGCTCCTCTGAACTGTCCGCTTGCATCCCTCCACCTCTACGACAGGCGCGTAGCACCCGTCTAGCAACAAACTCTCATCCCTTTGCTGTCCAACTTTCTAATTCACGAGTTAACCGTTACTCCCAGTCTTTCATTTATGCAACAGGTCAAATCTGGACCTATCTCCCTCTGTCTGTATTTCCTGCTTCCTATGATCTCCAGTCTTTCAAACACAGTGTGTCCAGGCATCTCGAAATGAATGGATCTTGAATTTGGCTCTCTGTTGTATTGTTTTTGTTTTTTTCTTGGAAGGAACGTTCATGCGGGCTCAGCCTTTGGTTCCTTCTTCCTCGCATAAAGAAAAAGCTGCTGAGATAGTGGTTTGCTATAAGTAGCACTTGGGAGTTTTGAAAAGTGAAGAAAAATACACACACACACACACACACACACACACACACACACACAAGAAAATTCGTAACAAGAAATCTCAAATTTCTAAGATGTTTTTCTTAAATATTTTCGGCATAAAGTTAATTGATTAATGTCAAGTTTTAATAATTTTTTAATTACCACTTTGTTTTACTGTGGACATGTTGCCTTACCACAACATCCTGTAAACTAGCAACACCACCGCCACCAACAGCATGGAGCACTCTAACAGTACGATAGAGAAACGCACAAGCGGTCGTCACCACTACAAAGTTGCATTTTTCCAGTTGCCAGGTAAAGTAACTATTAAAATAACTTAAAATAGCTTTCGTCTCTGGCGTGAGAGCCTTATTTCTTGCCGTTGATCTTGTTAGAGTCTCCCGAACCAAATCTGTCATAGAAACTATGCCTGTACGGTCCAAGCGGTATCTCTTTACCAGCTCTGCATCACTGAGCTCATTAAGCACATCTCTCTTGTCACGAAAACGTCTTGGTTGACGGTGGCGAATTTGTTGTTGTTGTGGTGCGGCGCTCGAAGCGCTATGTCAGCTCGGGAAGTGTCTTTAGCTATGATTCATGTTAGGTCGATTAATAAGGAATTAGGACTCGCTCCTATGAATTTAGGACACTTTTGCCTTATAACACAGACTTAGTGTTTTATAAGTACTGGCCCAGACCCCTGAATGTGGCGCTGTAGTGTTCAAGGCTGACTGACCACGACTTCGATGAGGTCCTCCTGGTCGAAGGATTCCTGCTTAAGGCTCGGGTATTGCGGTCCACATAGCATGAACCAGAAATTTAGGGGGCATCCTTTCGAATATGGATTCGACTCGTGTAGCCTTCCCGTGAGCCACTCATAGGTGGTCATGCCCCGCCCCACCAAGATCATGTGACACCCAGTCAGCCACAGCATTGGGATCAGACTAACCCCTGCTATCACCAACAATGCCACTGTGACGCTTGTTCCCACATCCATTTTTATGTCCTTAAAATATACCAGGGACATTATACAGAGAACAACGAGGGAGACCATATAAGAAGTCAGAGAACACATGAAGGTGAAGAAGTAACGATAATTTCGGCGCCCGATACAATTCCATACCCAGCTGCAGTGATGGTCAAAACTGTCAATGCAGCGGTCACAAACACTGCAATGTGAACACCGGGGAGGCCGGTAAATGAGACATGTTGTACACCAGTTAAGTTGCACTAGAACCCCATTTATTTCCACGAGTTTGTGGTCACCCGCATTCCTCTCAATGTCCAAGTTCCCTCGAACTGTGGACGCTTTGGGTACAAATCCTGGATCCATAAACGCGACAGTGAATGCACTGAGTAACACCACAAGCATTAGTACGCCTTGACACACAGGCACATACACCCCCAACCACGAATACACCACCATCCCGGGGTAAATGAAATACAAACAGCTAAAGGCTACAAACAGAATCAAAGCAATAAGTGGACGTACATATGTAGTAATATCATCACAGTAAATTGTGTCTGAGTCACTATCACTGTCTGTGCCTCTGTTGTCCATTGCAGGTCTATCCAATACTTTATCTACATCTGGGATTTTATTTATGTTTTCCATTATCTTAGTTTGATACAACTAAGTATTGATCAAAAAACGAAATATTTATACAAAGGGTCTAGCTAACCGTAATATTTCCCACAGTGAGCCAGCCCCTTGACGCTCAGGTGTATTATAGCCAATTTGGAACAACCAAGGATTTTACCGTATAATATGAGCGCTGGAAATATGATTAACACACACACACACACACACACACACACACACACACACACACACACACACACACACACACACACACACACACACACACACACACACACACACACACACACACACACACACACACACACACACACACACACACACACACACACACACACACACACACACACACACACACACACACACACACACACACACACACACACACACACACACACACACACACACACACACACACACACACACACACACACACACACACACACACACACACACACACACACACACACACACACACACACACACACACACACACACACACACACACACACACACACACACACACACACACACACACACACACACACACACACACACACACACACACACACACACACACACACACACACACACACACACACACACACACACACACACACACACACACACACACACACACACACACACACACACACACACACACACACACACACACACACACACACACACACACACACACACACACACACACACACACACACACACACACACACACACACGAGAAATAAGTAGGGTGTGTGTGGGTGAAAAGGGTGTAGTGTGACTCTACATGACGTGAAGATATGGATGAAGAGGAGATGGGATGAGGGAGGGTAGTTGTGGAGACAGTGGTAGTGGGTAGTGGCAGATATAATGGTAGTGATGGAGATAGTGGTAGTGGTAGTGGTGGATATAGTGGTAATGGTAGTGGTGGATGTAGTGGTAGTGGTGGATATAGTGGTAGTGGGTACTGTAGTGGTGGAGGTAGTTGTAGTGGGTAGTGGCAGATATAATGGTAGTGATGGAGGTAGTGGTAGTGGTAGTGGTGGATATAGTGGTAATGGTAGTGGTGGATGTAGTGGTAGTTGTGGATATAGTGGTAGTGGGTACTGTAGTGGTGGACGTAGTTGTAGTGGGTAGTGGCAGATATAATGGTAGTGGTGGAGATAGTGGTAGTGGTAGTGGTGGATATAATAGTAATGGTAATGGTGGATGTAGTGGTAATGGTAGTGGTGGATATAGTGGTAGTGGGTACTGTAGTGGTGGAGGTAGTGGTACTGGGTAGTGCTGGAGACAGTGGTAGTGGGTGGTGATGGATGTAGTGGTGTAGGTAGTGGTAGTGGTAGTGGTGGATATAATGGTAATGGTAGTGGTGGATGTAGTGGTAGTGGTGGATATAGTGGTAGTGGGTACTGTAGTGGTGGAGGTAGTGGTAGTGGGTAGTGGTGGAGACAGTGGTAGTGGGTGGTGATGGATGTAGTGGTGTAGGTAGTGGTACTGGCAATGGTTAGTGGTGGAGATTGTGGAAGTTAAGGGTAATAGTAAAGATAGTGGCAGTGAAGGGTAGTAGTGGAGATGCTTGTAGTGACTGGTAGCAAATGATGACAGTGGTGGTAGATGTAGTGTTAGTGGTAGTAGTAAAGAATTGTAGTGAAAACAGTTGTAGTGTTAGTGGTAGTACTAAAGGATTGTAGTTAAAATCGTTGTAGTGTTAGTGGTGAAGACAGTATGGAGTTGATAATGGTGGTAGTGAAGGAAGTAGTAGTAGTAGTAGTAGTAGTAGTAGCAGTAGTAGTGGTGGTGGTGGTGGTGGTGGTGATGGTGGTGATGGTGGTGGTAGTAGTAGTGGTAGTAGTAGTAGTAGTAGTAGTAGTAGTAGTAGTAGTAGTAGCAGTAGTAGTATTTACATTGTAATATCAATAAATATAAAATAAAATAATAATAGTAATAGTAGATGGTTGGTAACCACAGCCGTTGGCGTGCTTGGGGCCAACGGATTGTAATGTGAGGGTTAGTGTTAACCTTCACATTACAACTCCAAATGGTGAACTGTATTAGGAAGGTTGGTTCTGATCTTCACAATATAATTCCCCAATGGATGGAGGTGATTAAAAAAAAAAGTAGTAGTAGTAGTAGTAGTAGTAGTGGTGGTGGTGGTGGTGGTGGTGGTGGTAGTAGAAGTCGTGGTGGTTGTGGTGATGGTTCGTTTTCGCTCGTTTTCGTTTTTAAAGGCTCCAACATGCTTGCATGTGTCGGCCTTGGTCACCTAATGGCAGCTCTCCACGCTGCACGATCTATTGCAACCTCCCTGTTCAGTCCCTTAACCCTAAGGTCACACTTAATGACCTCGTCCCATGTCTTTCTGGGTCTACCCCTCATAACCCCACCTCCAATATTAACACTTCTCACCTTCCTCACCCAATTATCATCCCCCATCCTCTCCACATGTCCAAACTACCTCAATCTACCTCTCCTCATCACAACATCAATACACTCCAGTCCCATCCTACCTCTCAACTCTTCCATTGTAAACCCAGCCCCTCCAGGCCTTGGACGCAAGGACGCACTGCACATCCACCTAATCATTGTCATTTCTGTACGTCTGAGCCGGCGAATATCTTCCTCCTTCACTACCCAGGTCTCACTGCCATACAGAATTACACTCCTAACACATGCTGCATACAAAGACCCCTTAGCACGTAGGGAGAGCCCTCTCAATGTCAGGAGAGGCAAGAGCTCCCTGAATTTCTTCCAACCACTTCTCACCCTAACCACAGAGCTAGCTCCAGCCCCATCTCCAGCACACAACATGTCTCCCAAATAACAAAACTCTTCCAAACACTCAAGAGATCCACCAACAAGTTCAATCCTTTCACGTCTGACAATCTCCACCTGCTCACCCCGGCACGCCATACACATAAAATCAGCATTATCTCGCAGTCTACCTCTGATACCACTACATCTCTTATGCACCCATTTATCACACACACCACACAAGATGGAATTACTTCCCACGCCCTTGTGGCAAACTGCACGTGGCCACTCTCCCTCGTCTTTGACAGTACCGCCACCAACCCTAGATACCATCACTTTTGTTTTATCTGCATTTACCCTTAAACCCTTTTGCCCCATACCATCTCTCCACTTCCTAAACCTTTCCTCCGCCTCCCTTTCATTCTCTGCAATCAACACCAAATCATCAGCATACAACAACTCCCACGGGAGTCCGTTTCTAAAGTCACGTGAAAGGGCTTCAAGTACCATGATAAACAACATGGGACTCAAGACTGACCCCTGATGCACACCAACATTCACGGAAAACTCATCACTCAAATCTCCATTCACTCTCACTTGGATGTGAGCACCCACATATATGGCCATAACCACCCTAACCAGCCACTCCTCCAAGCCACGCTTTCTCATTGCCCACTTCACCACCTCTCTAGGGACTCTGTCAAAGGCCTTTTCCAAATCAACAAAAACAAAATAAAGATCCCTTCTCCTACCAATATATTTTTCCTGAAGCTGTCGAACAATGAATATGGCATCAGTGGTCCCCCTACCTGGCATAAACCCAAACTGCATCTCATCAATATTCACTCTTTCTCTAATCATACCTTCTAAAACTCTCTCCATTACCTTCATTATCTGATCTAAAAGCTTTATACCTCTATAATTTCCTCTTTCCAGGGCATCACTCTTCCCTTTATACACATTTACAATTACACTCTTCAGCCAATCATCTGGGACAACACACTCATAAATAATCCTATTTATCAGGTCAGTGACTAAACTCACCCCTATATCGCCTGAGGCCTTCAACATTCCAGCAGTCAACCCAGACACACCTGCTGCCTTCCCCACCCTCATCCTGGGTGTGAGCACCTCACATCACATGGCCATATCCACCCTCAACCAGCCACTCCTCCAATACACTCATATATAATCCTATTTCTCAGTTCAGTGACTAACCACTTCACTGACCTTTAGGCAGTATGCTGGTCAGAAGGCCTTATTGCCTCACTGACAGTAGCAACAATCAAAGGCAAAATAACACTGGATCTGGTGGCCTACCAATATATTTTTCCTGAAGCTGTCGAACAGTAGTAGAATATGGCATCAGTGGTCCCCCTACCTGGCATAAACCCAAACTGCATCTCATCAATATTCACTTTTCTCTAATCATACCTTCTAAAACTCTCCATTATATACAGGTAACTCGCACGAAACACGTGGGTTTCGTAGTTACCGTGCCGTGTTAGGTGCGAAATGGTGGTATATTCTAAACAACTCCAAGTATTTGTGGTCCTAGACCCTCAAATGTGTTGTTTTGTGTTATCTGGTCACTGGTAATCACTAGAAAGCACTTTAAGTGGTTAGAAGGTTTATTTAATGTTATAACTCACAAATACAGTACTCCACAGCAATAACTTCAACACACAAATACTGATAATGTAAACACAAGGAAATAATTCCGACGCTGATAATAGGTAATCATATAAATCAGGTTAACTGGTACCAGTGCTTTAACTTACATAGTACATACCAGAACAGTAATATTTAACTTAGAAATGCAGTACTGTGATATCGAATGATTTCAGTACATAATTGTTAGGAACCTGGCTGGTAAAAATAATATTATGAATACATTTTCACCTTAGTAATGATATAATGCTTATGATAGTAATTGAGTTATCTTTTTACATTAGTCGTTGTGCAAGTGATGAGAATGAGTGGATGGTACGAAAGAGTGATTGATTATGATACGTCCTAAATGAGGAAAACTGCACGTCCTCCAAGTGTAGACTGCATGCAATAGAATATAGAGTTGGGGAGTGGTCAGTCCTGACCACCATAGTAATAAGGAGGTTGTGTCACAATTCCAGCTCCCACACCACGAGAATGGCTACAAATAGAATCGTAATGCAGTTTCAGAACTAACATTAAGTCTAATTATTATGAATACAGTTACAAAGCAGAAATAAATACGTTTACAGACGGGAAAGTAATGTAATTCTTCCGTCATGTTCATCTTTATCATTTTACGTTCTTTATCATGTATACTTTGTTATTTTCCAGAATATATATTGCTGTCTTGTAAACAGGGTGGTTGTTTGTGTTTTGCCCCAGCCAAAATGAAAAAGATTGTATATGATGACTGAGTCTGTTGAGATAATGGGTGTAACTATGTGTGGTTAGGCCATGATAATTTAAATCGTACATCCACTCATCACGATAGGTGGATGAACTGACAGAGTGACAGATGACTACATGAGAGTGTGAAGTCATCATTCTTCTGTGCCTGTCCTCAGATCTTTCGTATTTCTCCGAAAGTTTCCTGTCACTTATTGCTTTTCACACGTTGCATTGCATCAAATGGATCCAAACCATTACAGCAAACCTGAGCAAACGCAGGGTAGTATAAGACAAAAATGTATTTTTACATGCCAACAAGTGGGTATGGTAGAGGGTTAGTGCCCTTTAACAAACAAACAAAAAGGCAAATGGCCATTCCTTACGCGATCATGGGTAATCAGATAGAATATAGATTAACTTGATGTAGTCAAAGGCTTTACTTTAATGCATAATTGGGGAATTGCTTACAAGTACATACCAGCCAATAAATATTTAACTTTCCTATGAAGGTGGCACTGAGAAACGAGCATGTACAGTAAGAGTTTAACGTGTGAAACCATATAACAAAAAGGCAATACGTGTTCCGAGGAAGGTCAGAGTCCTGGATAGATTGGTAAGTCCACCCTCACAGGATGATCGGCGTGTAATGGAAAAGGCTTTATTTAATTATGGTAACTCATAGGGGCCTTTAATTGCTTACAAGTACAGTAATACGAGAACAGTAAATATATTAACTTACAAATACTGTACAGAGTCAAAAATAATAGAGGAATTAGTTGGAAAAACAGGCAATATTCTGAGGTTATAAGACTTTATTTCTTGCTTTAGATCAGATTATTTAATATTAGATCTTTAAGTGGAAGTAAACTTCTAGAGAACAGTACAGTAACTGTAATAATAGGAGGAAATGGAACTTGGACACGAGCATATGACTAGATAGATAGATATACATACAGACAGACAGCCAGATAGAATAATTTCCCAGAGCCAGTACTTTCGGTCACTGTCCTCAATCAACAAGGCATATTGGTCTGATGCGGGGCTGCGGTGACGTTGGATGGATGGACTGTGCTTCTTGGATGGATGGATAAAGGCCTCTGCCTATGGTTAAATTTGTAGTCTTTCAT